>NW_010552290.1:74674-76016 GCF_000687285.1 Phaethon lepturus | reverse complement strand
TGGATTTAACTCCGTTCACCACAACTTTCTGAGCTCGGCCATTCAGACAGTTCCTTACTTAGGTAGGACTTAGGACTTTTCAGCACAGATGAGAGTGGTTTCTATTATGAGTTGACAAACTTCTCAAGAGGTTTCCAGTGTAGGTTTCCTATCCTCAGGAAGATCAGGATAGAATTTAGCCAAATAAGCCCAAAAGTTTGATACTGAAGTCCTGCACCATATACTGCTTATGCATTAATTTTGCTATCACATTTTGCAGGCAACTACAGTTCTGCCTCTCTGCACACCCAAAAGAACTTGAGTTTTGACCCAAGTTCAGCAGCTGGTGCAAGTCCACTTCACATCATTGCTTCTTGAGGCTCTAGAGTGAGTGCTGGCAGGGTCTGACAGGTGACCCAGGTCTGGCAGGTCCCCTGTTCACATCTTTGTCTCTACTATGCCCTAATTTCATGACTAGAGCATGTTTCTAGTGAGGCACCAAGGGGGAACCTTGATTTTCAGTCCATGCTCCAAAACTATTCAGGCATGTTGACCAATGCCTGTTGAAATTGGGATATGTAAACAAGCCTTGAAGTGGAGTCTGAAATGCAGATCTTCTCAAATGAGGACCCTGATTCATGGGTTGGCATGTCATGGGTCCTGTTTGCTCTCTTGTTCTGGGCTAAATAATCTCTAATTAATTTCTGCTCCGAGAAGTAATCTTAAAAAGAAATACAAACCATGTCCAAGCTCTGGAAGAGTCTGCCATCAGGGCTTTTTGGTTGCTCTGTAGAGAAACACAGCTCTGCTGTGGTTCACACTCTGCTTTGGACACCAGTTTTGTCTTCAGCCATTGAATAGGGAAATTAGGCAGTCAGCACTGTAGCATCTGAGTTGCTTCCTTGTTTTAGTCTTACCCTCTTTGCAGCTTACTTCACACCTCTCTCCCGCTTCCTGATAACTGAGTCATGAGGACAAATCCATAAATATTTAGTTGTTGCCCTGAAGTTTTGAAGGTGTTTGCCTTAGAAATAAGCCGCCAATTACGGAGATACACAGTAATGTTACTGATGTTGTTTGGTGAGAAGCCCAGATGAAGAAACAGTGCTCTGTGTAGGGCAAGCTTGGATTTTCCTGTGATGCCTTGCTAAATCCCCAGATGCTTCTGAGCGTGACAGAGACAGGCAGTGAGTGCAGTTGGGGCCAATGCATCTCATTGGCACAGGGTGAATGTTGCTGCACTGGAGTCAGCAGGAGGAGAAAGTAGTGGCAGCCCTTGGTGGAAGGAGGAGGTTGAAGAGTTAGTGGAAGCAGTCCTTCTAGGCAGGGTGCAAGGGGCTTATCCCAGAGACCCAGTTTCCTT
>NW_010552290.1:65994-74643 GCF_000687285.1 Phaethon lepturus | reverse complement strand
CAAAGAGTGGCAGCTAATGCTTGTGGGCATGCAAAGGGGAGTTGCTAGCTGGGTAGAATGGTGATGAGATCTGACGCAGGATCACACTGCAGCCTCCTTGGCTTTGTACACTACAGTAAAGCACCACCAGATGTTTTTGAAACTCATCCAACTTGTTTATTCAGTGTAGCAGTGAAATCTATGTTGTTTGCAGCTGTTGAAAGAAACAACTTAATGAGACTTGCTCAGACCATACCGTTTACACCAGTCCAGCTCTTTGGTGAGTACCAACTTCCTGGTTATGTTTTTTGCTTTTTAAATAGATGGTGCATTATCTTCTTAAAGACTGTAAGAAATTTCCTTGGATTAATTTCAGCAATTCTTTTCTAAAGGAGATGAACCAGGATAGGATTGTAGTCATGCAGTAATTTAGGGACTTTTGGAAGTCATCTCATCCAACTCCCTCTGTGGCTAATTCAGATTAGGTTGCTGAGGGCCTGTCCGATTGCATTGTCAGTATGTCTATAAATGGAGATTCCTCAGCTTCGCTGGACAACCTCTTCCACTGCTTGATATGACTTCATTGTGAACCTAGTATTTTTCCCAGTATTTGTTGGCATTTCCCTTGCTGTGGCTTGTATCTGTTGGCATTGATGTGATTACTGTCAGCCTCAGAGATGAGTCTTAAGTCCATCTCCTCTATACCTATCCTTAGGATACCTGAAGACAACAAAAAGGCTGCCCTTACCCTTAATACCTGCGTTCTCTCCCTGTTTCCCTCTCTCACACACACACAGACACACATGTAGATATATGTATAGGTTATCCTATCACGTATAAAACCAGGTATTGATTGAAAGGGAACTGCTCCTGTACCTGGTACAGAAGACTTGTACTTTACCCAGGAAAAAAAGAACTGGGCTGTAACTGAAGAATGGTAGAGAATCATTTGGAAGTGTTCTGCAATTAGTGTGCAGCATTTCGCTTACAGCAGCAGAAGCTCTGCTTCTAGACACTTGAGATCTAGGTGCCTTCTTTTCAATGGGTAGAATATTTTGTCTCACAGCAACTAATTGCTGATACTTCCAGCATCATAAGATTTCTTGGGACCAGATTGCTACAGATAATTAATATAGCTATAAGCATATTGAACATTCTAATCTTTGAAGCTCCCAGGAGATACCTTTCTAGGTATTAAATTGTTAAAAGATAATAAAATGAAGAATTAATGTAAGATTAAAAATGTGTCTAGTTACAGTATCTTTATTCAAGTGTCTGACTTTTATGTAAGACACTTTTTTCTGTTGCTTTATTTTAAATTAAAATGTGCGCAAATTGTGGCATTTGACAGCATCTACGTTTGTGCTAACTGTTGGAGGTAGGCTCAGGAACGGGGAGGAAATCTACTAATCTACTACTCTGAATCAAGTTTGTGCTTCCTTATGCCATTCTTTGCCGTTTTGCAGATGTAGTTACCTCATCACACTTGCCAGTGAAAATCTCTTTCTTGTGAATTAACATTGCAAATAATGTGAGTTGCAAGAAGGAAAGTCAGGTTTAAAAAATCAGTCCGCTTTTCTGTTAGTTTACAAATGGTGGCAACAGAAAGGTGTCTCATTTACGCTGCGTGAGAGGAATGCTATTACAACTATATAGGGAAACAGTGCAACTGAGTTAAAGCTCACCAGGTTTGTTCTGCTTTCAGAAAAATGTTATTTAGCAGGAGCAGAACATCTGAAATTTTGTGCAGTACAAGTGAGACTGGAATTTCTAGGAAAAGGACGTCTTAGTTTAAAACACCAAAACTGTAAACTTCCTGTTAATTTGCTTTAGCTTGTTCTCCTAGGATTCCTTTCTCCAAGGAATGTCAAGTTCTTTTCAGTCTAATTTCCTTGCCTCATTGTGGCCAAATCACCATTTTTGAAACAACTCAGCTGTTTCCATCCAAAGGTGGCACTCTCCAGCCCTTTAATTTTGTAGCCAATAACTGTTACAAGATCTGTGTGTTTGTTTGCCTTGTTGTTTGGGGTTTGTTTTTTTTTTGTTAAGCACAATTACAAGGAAAGTACTGTTAGTGTTCCACGGATCTTGACTAACTTAAAACAAGTCTTTCTAAAAATTCCCCTTCCTCATACGTGCATAAATAGAGGGATCCACACTCAAGATATTTAAAGTTTATACACTGGAGATAAAACAACATCCCTTTAAAAAAAGTGCTTTTAAGGCTCAACTGTCTTTAAGGACTTAAAAAGATGTTGCAAATGAGATTGATTTGTATAGGCCAGAATATCAATGAGCTTTTTTTTGTGTGGAAGTATGCAGGATGTCTTAAATTCATCTATGTTTAAAGGCTTAATAGAAGGTCTTTGGACCACTTATGTTAGCACAAAAGATCCTAAGTGGAATGTATGTAGTAAGTAGTGTAAATTTAGGCTGGGGTAGTTTTCACACAGATGAACAGTAATAATGAGAAAGCTCTCTTAAAGTGTGGCTTACAAAGGCATGTGAAGTGGTATGTGATGTTAAAATACCAAAGCAAAATGCAGTTTTCTCCTGTTCCTGCAATGTGTGACTTCTGCTAACGAAACTTCCTTTTATTTAAGCTGGAGAGGAAGTGACTGTCTATCGGCTAGAAGAAAGTTCACCTGTGAACCTTGATAAAAGCATGTCTTCCTGGTCCCAGCGTGGTATGGCTGCAATGATCCAAGTCCTGTCACGGGAAGAGATGGATGGCGGTCTGCGGAGGGCCATGAAGGTCATTTGTACTTGGTCTGAGAATGATGTATTAAAGTTGGGACAAGTATTTATTGTGAAATCTTTTCTGCCAGAGGTGGTTCAGACTTGGCAAAAGATCTTTCATGATGGCACAGTGTTACATCTCTGCCTGAGGGTGAGTTCAGACGTGAAGGCACACTGACTGGTCTAGTCTGATGTGCCTTAAATGTTGTACTGCTTACATGTGAATGTCTTCAGCATGGTTGACATGTGGTTTGATGTTATCTTTTGGAGAGGAAAAAGGTTTTGAGGAAGGTATATCTCCCATTTGTAAACAGTATGAAATCAGTTGTTTGTTTATTTGTTTGTTTCGACAATTGATGGCACCTTTCTTCATGAAAATGAAAGTGATGTTTATCACATTATTTTCTTCAGGAGATTCAACAGCAAAGGGCTGCCCAGAAGTTAATTTATACCTTCAATCAAGTGAAGCCTCATACTATTCCCTATACTCCAAGGTAAAATCACTGTCTTTAAATACTAGGTGACAAAGGTTTCTCTTCTCAGTTGTGTTCAGGTCTAGTGCAGCCCTCTTTTCCATAATGGGTTGAAATAGCTGCTGCTTAGGCATTCTAATGATAGTTAATCAACTTTGTAAGAGATATTGGTAGGCAGCCTTGAACATTGTCTTCATTGCTACATATGATGGGAAAATAAGCTTCTTCATAAAGCTGTTCCTTAGACTTAAGCAAGAATTGCCTTTTATGCAATTAACATAGGACAATTTGATACAGCTCATTTACAGTGGGCTGGAGTAAATCAGTTTATGCTGTTTGTCCATAAACTATATGTTCTGATCAAGTGCTTTGTTTTAAGAGTTGTCAAACTGAGAACGCCTTTGTGCTGTTTACCATTTGGTACCTACTGCTGTTCAAAATGCTTCAGCTAGGGAAGACGTGTCCTCCTTTTTGGTATATTTGTTTTGCATCATGCTGTGTGCTGACTGTGAGGATGTTCATTACCCTGCTAGCTCTTGACAGACAGCATTTATATCTACAGGTTCCTGGAAGTTTTCCTCATCTATTGCCATTCAGCAAACCAGTGGCTGACCATTGAGAAGTACATGACTGGTGAGTTTCGGAAATACAACAACAACAATGGAGACGAGATTACTCCCAGCAGCTTGCTGGAAGAGCTGATGCTGGCCTTCTCTCACTGGACCTACGTGTACACCCGTGGGGAGCTTCTTGTCCTGGATTTGCAAGGTGACTGCTAGCATGGGATCACTATTTGAAACCCAATGAAGAACAATTCTCTCAAAAGAGAATTTAATAATGAGGAATGGGTTCTCATTTACATACTGGCAAAGCTCAGGAAACCCTGGGATATCTGTTGTGTGGCACTGATAAATGAGTATCCACAGAAACACTTGGGATTAATGTAGGTGTAATAGGAATATAATTTGGCTTCAAATACATTTAGGCTGAATGAACAAAAGAGCAGATAGATAATGTGTGCAGGAACATGTCAGCCAGCTCCAAAAAAACAGTCCACAGTTAATATATTTTTATTTTTATTGCAATATGTACATAATATAGAGATTCAAGTGTACCTATGTATATATGCACACTTAATGTACAACTGTCAGAAGAGTGTGAACTGCTATCTGTATTTTTTTATTTTTCATATTAATAAATCTGTAAGCAGTTTACATAAGCTGCAAGCCTGAATGCTATTCACAGAGTCTATGACTCCTTCAAAGATCATGTGATCACTTTACTGTACATGTGTAAGTGGGAACATGGCATATTTTAAAGAGATAAAACAGTTGACAATGTTCAGAAGATGAACAGCACCCATCAAACAGTATAAACACAATTGTTTGTCATTTCTGTCAAGAGAAATGTGTATGGGTAGACAGAGATTTAACATATTTAGATTTTACAGCATCCAGAAGCTGTGAATTACAAAAAGACATGCTTATTATGCAAAATAAACCTATAATTCTACCCTTGCCTTCATTTGGTTTTAGCTGCACATGAAAATAAAATGCAGAAAGAGTAAGTATGTCTTCACCATAGCCTACTAGAATTTGTCTGAAGTTTGCTTAGGTTTATTATACAACTCTTGACAGTTCCAGACCAACTGTGTTGGCTCAAACATGGAGAATTTAAACATCTATGTAAATCTCATCAAGACCAGAGCTTCAGTTTCCGTCTCAAACAAACTGAAATTTGCTCTAGTTTTGGCCTCATGTTTATCTCCTAATCCAGAGTTTAGGAAAAGTGCAAGGGCTGCTCCCCTTGGAGTTCTAATAGGATTAATCTCTACTACCATTTACTATATAACACCAGGACCATCTCTATATATACATGTACACCATGTTTTGTCTAATTTATATCAGCTGAAGTTACCTTCATTGAAGAGTATTGCAATTTGGGTGTATTTCAATCACAATATGGTATTTCCTTAATCTATACTGGTGTTTGCTGCAGAATATAAGCAAGAAAAGTGACCTGTTGAAATAAAAATAATTGCATATCATATGATCTTAGACTTTTTTAATTAGTATAAAAGCACAACTGTTTCCTCAGATATAAGAAAAGAGGTTTTTGCTAAAATGGTAGTTATGTTACCAGTTTGGAGAAAACTGCGACATAGGTATCAGCATTCTGGTATTATAATGAAATTATTTATTTAGTACTCTTTCATGCCACCCAGAAGAAAGAAGGGATAATAGATCCAAGCATTTGCAAATCATGAAGTTGTGGCTTGTTATGTTTGTTACCTTGATGAGAACATGTATCTGAGACTAGATTTATTGATATCGGTAAGATCCACATCTGTTTAATACCTTTACTCCAGCTTAAATAGCAATCTTATGGTTGGTCACATTTTGCGTAATTGAGCTTTAGCATAATGTTTAGTGCATTTGCATAAGTCTTCCATCTACATATAAATAAACCTCAAAGCAGCTGAAGTCAGGATGAGAAGAACTCTATGTGTTTGCCAATATTTAACAGATTTTTATCCTCATAGCATTTTGTTTTTAACTCATGAGCACTGTAACTATGACACTTCATGATCTATAAAGAAAATGGATAATTACATTTTTGTTAAGTGTCAGATTATCACGACTACCTTCCTTTGTAACACACAGTTTGATTTTGTTGTAGGTGTTGGGGAAAACCTTACGGATCCATCTGTGATTAAACCTGAAGACAAAAAGTAGGTTTCTTTCTGATGAAACTGTCATTGACTTCACATGTTCTGCCAACTGTCTGTATATTTAGGGTGTTTTATATGTTTTGTGTGAGAAATTTAATTATTTTTTGCATGATGTTTGGGTTAAATGAAGGTATGATGGCAATGGAGAGACAATGTCTTCCACTGTGCTTTGTGGACGTGGGGAGCTGTAAGTATCCCAGCTCCCAAGATGTGGTGGGCAGTGTATGAAAAGTGGGGAGAGTCTGTGTTGCTGTGCTGGGAGTGCAGGAATTTTCCAAGTCTGTGGCGGGAGCGCAGGAATGGGAGAGAGAAGACGCTGTAAGTCTCCTCACAAATCTGCACTGAAGGAGGTCATCAGTAACTTAAGTATGGCAGTCTGGTTTCCCCAGTTTGGCTGGGTACTGTTTTGTGGAGTATATGGGGACACAATGGCTTAAGAGGATGGGGAGAGGGCCTCTGGATCGCTGATCTTTCCTATGGTTCCTAGTGGTACATTTAAGCGTACTGCGTGTTACAGTCTCAGAGCCCTGATACGGAACTGGTAAATCATGCATGGAAAGTTACAAAAACTGGAGAGACTACACAGAAGTAGCAGTCTGCCTTCACGCATCAAATATCAGAATCAGAGCCATGACCATTCTCCCATCCTGGGACCTTGCTTCTCACTGGTATTTGCTGTAGCGAGAGGAGAAGCAGTGGTGTTGATGGTTGCCAACCTGCAGGGTCCTCTTCTCTGTGGACTCTTCCTTAACCCACACATCTCTTCAGCTGTGTGGGTTCATGCCATCCCAGCATCCCTGTTCCTCCACTGTTTTGTGCTAAGCTTGGCTTCCTCTTGCTTAGCTCATGTCATCTGATTGAAAGGTCGTGTCAAGTTTGGAAGGAAGGATGATATAGATATGAATAGTCTGATTTAATACAAAGGGCAATTAACTATAGAAGTATCAGATGACTCTCCTAGAACTCAGAACACATTAATTTTGGAAGCAGGTTCTTAGTTCTGGGACAATTATTAATATTTCATTAATAAGATTAGTAATAAATGACTGTATTAATGTTGTATGAATGTTTAATTATGAATGTAGGTGTATTGGCCATATAATATTTATTTTGGAAGCAACATCAAAAATATGCTGAGCACCTCACAGCGACAAAGTCTTTGCCTTAAGTAGGTCATACGACCGTGACAAAAGCACAAGGATAACTTAGGATAGAGAGGCAAAGAGGTCAATTATGTAGTTGTTCACTGGATTTTAGCAAATATTTTTAAGGCATTGCTACAGATGTATAAAAGTCTGGTTTGCTACTGTTCAAGTGGATTTTTTGTGTCAGTGGTAGCAAAAACTGTAATAGTTATTACTGAAGACTCTGGCCCATCATTGACCACAACACTTCACATGGCAACTCAGCTTGTCCTCTTTAAAATATTTATATAATAGTATTTATCTACATTATCTTGAAGCTTATGTTTATTAGTGTCCTTCTGGATGATTTTTGTCATTAAGTAATTTTGTCATGCTTACTAAAATTCGATCACATGGATCTTAGTTTCAGAACTTTCTGTTGTTTTGTTTTTTATCATCTGCAAAACAGTCAAGTCCTAGTTAAAGAGCAAGTGTTGATTAATTAATCAAAACCAGCTTGATTTTCTTACGTTCAGGGAAGTCTTCAGAACAGCAAGTTGTGAAACTACATTGTTTTGATTCAGGGATCTAAAGGAATAAAGCAATGAAACTGTGGATGGATTCTGTAAACAACTAGCAGATACCCAATTCTACGAAACACTTTCTAAAGTTGTAATAACAGTAACAATTATAAAAGCACTGTCTTTGCTCTAACCTTCATTTGCTCACAAGAGGAACATTTCTGGCAGTAGCAAGATCTCTTTTAAGGTTTCAACTGTAGGTAAAATACTTAATCAAAACCTGTGCGCTGCCTCAAAAGTTGCTTTGAGCTCACGTTCTCTTAGAAGCTTGGGAGAAAATAGGTGGCATCTGATGGATGGGGCTGATTCAAATTTTAGCACTACTTATAGTTAAATTATTTATGTTTTGCTTCTTTAGTTCCATTGATTTAATGGCTCATGTCATTATCTTGTAATGAGTCTTTTCTTTCATGCATCCTCCATGCTCTCTTGAAATGGACTTTGTAATAGCAAAATGTGACCTCCAGATCTGTGATAGTGCATTGTGTCTTGGTTTTATACACAGTACCAAGACAAAAATAACATCTGTTTGGAAAGTATGCCTGATACTGTGACATCTCAGACAGATCCTGAGCTGATGTAAATTGGTGTAAGTTCATGAATATTTGACATCAGTTGAAGATTTGGCTGCGTGCACTTCATAGGATGTATAAAGTGATAAGATGATGCAGGTATAATGTTCACAAAAAGATTTCCTTTTGTTGTGGTTTAGCCCCAGCTGGCAACTAAGCACAATGCAGCCGCTCACTTGCAACCCCCCTCCCCAGGTGGGATGGAATCGGAAAACAAACCTCCTGGGTTGGGATAAAAATGGTTTAATGGGACAGCAAAGAAAGAGGAAATAATAATAATAAGAACAACAAAATAATATTACTGATAAAGGAACATACAAAACCAAGTGGTGCACAGTGCAACCATTGCTCACCACCTGCTGATCGACAGCCCGTCCCCAGGCAGCAGTTCCTGCCCCCCGGCCAGCTCCGGTTTACACGCTGGGCAGGAAGTTACAGGGGCGGGGCGAG
>NW_010552290.1:46754-65983 GCF_000687285.1 Phaethon lepturus | reverse complement strand
TGCCAGGCTGGGCCAGCTGTCCCGGCCGTGCCCCCTCCCGCCGTCCTGTGCACCTCCCCGCTGGCAGCGCAGCGGGAGCTGGAAAGTCCTTGGCTGAGCACAAGCACTACAACTACTTAGCAAGAACTAAAAACATCAGTGTGTTATCAACATTATTCTCGTACTAAATCCAAAACACAGCACTATACCAGCTATTAGGAATAACCAGGACAACCAGCAATCTACCCCAGCCAACACCAGGACACCTTTAAAAGCAGAAGTAATTGAGGCACAGCAGCAAGGTTGTGATAGTACGGTCCCTGCAGACTCCTGTACAGCCCAAATATTGGGGCAGATTGCCTCATAAGCAGGATTCTAGATGCTCTTTTCAGTGTGTACTACTTGCCAAATCCACAACAAAGTCCATGCAGGTAAAGCTTTCACAAACACTAGGTGCAAAGTGTCTGTAGAGCAGATTCAGAGATGAGAAAAATAGTGGGCTGAGTTTCAAAGTGGAAAGAACTGATGCATTAGGCCTCCTGAGAGACGTGAGCAAAAGGGCACTGGCAGTCAAAAATCTCATTACAAATATGAGAAAAGGAGGAGTCAGAGATGCTAGGTCTCTTACTCTTCCTTTTGAAAGCTCTCAAGCAGATAGTGAAGGGCTGAAATGTTTAGTAATGAGTAGAGACCATGTTCTCTGAAGCTACTCATTAGCATGTGCTTTGAGGAACAAATCTATTGAATATTTACCAAGCTGTGCAGTTCCAGCCAAACAATTTACAGCTGAATTGCTGCCAGTAGACAAAACATCTGCATGAACTGAACCTCTACTGTAGAAACCTGCACAACTGAAACAGGTGGACTGGAAGCTAAATCTACAAAAACATACTGCATAAATGAGTTGGGCACCTTCCTGGAAAGATGCCACTTGCCATGAAGCCTCCCACGGTCATTTACCTTTCATCAGTAAAGCCCGTCTTGTCTTACTGTCTGCTTTGAGCATTTGTAGAGCTGGACTATAAGGAGCACTCTTTGCATCAGCACAGTCTGTGTTACTTGCCTGCTGGCCAGGATCAGTCTGGTACAATCTGGTAGGCATTTATGGAGTGTAACTATTAGGTAAGGTTCTGCAGAAAAGGACAAAGATGTTTAGGTTTTTTAAGCCCATTAGCTCACATTAATGCAGCTGCTTGGGAAATAGGAAACCTGGGCTCAGTATTTTTCACTCCTTGGAGACAAAATCAGACCTTGAATAACTAGGAGAGTGACCTTGTTCATAGAACATTTGTAGGGTTAGAAGGGACCCAAAATGTTCAGAGGTTCTTATTCTGCACCACGTCATTCCTGATTGTACAGGTCTTGTATAGACAAGCATTAAGGTCATCCAAGAATGACCGTAAAAACTTCCCAAAGCATCTGTTTTCAAGAGTTTGCTATCATTATTGTCAGAAAGATTTTTCCTGGTTTCTGTCTTGAAGCATTTCTTTCTAGTCCTGTCTGCTGTTGACATAGATAGAGACAGGGAAGAAAATCTCAACCAGCTCAAATGTAGTCACCATCTTTTCCTTCAATTTCTTTTTTTTCTTTTTAGGCTATGCCCTAATCTTTTCATGTATGTCATGATTTTGGGACTGCTGGTCTTCCTTGTTATTTTCCCATTTTATCGCCATATTTCTTGAAATAGTTTTCCAAATTTAAAGGCAGTATTCCTCTTGAACCATTGCCAGTGTTGGGCAGAGAGGAAAGATGACTTCACATATGTTGCAGGCAGTATCCCTGTTTATCTCACAACAGTGTGAGAAAATTATCAGTCCGTCCTGTGCTATTTGTTGCACTTTGCATAGAATATAGTTAGATCAGAGGAAGTATCAGAGTGGTTCTGTAGCTTTGGAGTTAGTGAAGTCTTCTCAATTTCCAGTCCCTGCCCAAGAAAATACTTAAGTATGTTCTATTCTTACTGGCGTTTTACCAGATTATACCAAGGGATAGAAATGGCTGTATAGCATCATGTCATTTAAAGTGTATATATGGCACTTAAGTAATATTTCACCTCTTGCCTCATTTGAGGTACTAATTTGCAGTAAAGGCTAATTAGATGAGTCATTCAGATGATCCAGGAGACAGATAGTCTTTAGTGTCTGCCAGAAATTAGAGAGATACTAAGCTTTCTATAGTAGTTTTAGCTAATCATTGCTTTTCTCCTGTGTGAAAGGGGAGAGTGTCATATTTGAAAACTCTTTTATTTAGGGAGAGTATGTTTTGTTAGTGTGGATTACAGATAGATTTGAGAGAGTTAAAATCTTTTTCTATAGCTTCTCAGAGCTGTAATTGATTTCAGATTTTAAAATGTGTTGTTTCCACTCTGCATATCATTAAAATAAAATACTAGCATTCATAAAGTTTCTTTGGAAGTGTTTCTTGTTTGCTGTGTTCCATGATGTCTAGAATGCCAATTAAATTCGTGAGAATAATGGTGGAGCAATATTAAAATTAATGAACGCTGATCTTTCAGACTACATTAAGAATCTGTTACAATTATCTGGTACTTCCAATACATGTACATGTGCGGCTATAGCTTGCTTCTGTTTGTAATTGTGTCAGCTTCATTCAGAATACGCGATACACTTCCACAAATGGATCCCCGAGTAATGTTGCTGAATTGGCCTGAGTGCAGACACATGGAAATGAGCATAGGAAGAAGCCAACAAATTTTAAAGCCTTGCTTGTCAGCAGCGTACTGTGTTTTTTTTTTCTGTGCTGCATATTGATGTGAGTAGGGCTCTGCTTGCTTTTGGCTTTCTGTTCTTAAATAAGGTAAAAGTCAGTCCTGGCTAGCTCTGGTTTGTTCCCAGGTGCCTACTATCAAAACCAGAACCAAACCATTTGCTTGATGAGAATGAGCAGTGGCTGCGACAGAGTCCCTCAGATTCTGGCATATGTTGTCTAAGCGTCACTGTGCCCAAATTGCCTTTCAGCGTTTCAGTAGGAACTGCTGGGTCTTTCTGTCTCTCTTCAGAGCATCCCTGAGATACAGCAGGAAGGAAAAGTAGTGTGGGTTATATGTAAGCTGATACTTTACCAGAACTGGCAGTTTTCTTGTTCAAGAGCTAAGAAACTTGTGATGTACACTAAGCTTTGATTGTCTTTTACAAAGGGCTAACATCTCTGATTTAAAAAATAGAAAACGGCATCATCACCTCCCCTACAATTGCTGTATTTTGAGTTCACTGATTATTTAATAATATTTCTTTTAGATCTGGAAAGATGGTATTTGGACCAGCAAACCTAGGAGAAGGTGCAATAAGAAACTTCATCACAAAGCATCGTTGTAACTCTTGCTGCAGGAGGCTGAAACTTCCTGGTATGCAAAGTAAAGATTAATTTTTGATCGATGTATAACTTTGTAAGTGCTAGGAAGTAAAGGCCTAGGAATGCTATAAAGACAAGAACTGAAATACTATTGAGCTGAAAGATTATAGCAGGCACACCCTCTCTGTGTGATGATGGATGTTGGATGTGAGAATATTGCTCTTTTACCTTGTTCTTTTGCCCAGCAACTGTGTAAGGGTTGGAGCTGATCAACCAGATTTTAGCCTTCAGCATGAAAACTGCTACCCATTGAATTGTTTCCTTTGCTTTGCAAAACGGTAGCTCATTTTTCCAGGGTCATCACTACAGATGACATCAGAAATAATTTTTAGAATGAGAAAGAATAACGATCTAAAAATTGGCAATGCAATAGCTGGGGGAAAACTTACTGGAGGTTTTCTGGCCCTGGGATAGGGTCCTGTATGCTGTAGCCCTTACTTCTGCTTCGTTGGATTGCCTGTTGTTCATGTTAGATTTGATAGAATGTGCTTCTGTTTGACGTGGAGCAGATTTAAAAGGCTCGAAGCCAAAATAGATTGCTCTTCTGGATGAATTTCCACCTACCTATTTTTTTCTAAGGGAAAGGTCTTTCCTTCTAGTGCCTATGTGGAGTAATAATTGCTGTTTGATTCTGAAACAGAAACTGCAGTGTTAATTGTTTTTGATTATTTGTGTCTGTGGCGGCTAGGATAATAGAGGGGAAAATCAGCCGAATGAATACAGCCAGGGAAGGTTCGTTCACAGCAGCTCACACCATTTTGGGCCCCCCAGGGCTGTCGTCTCCCTCTGATGTGCCCCACTGCAGATTTTCTTCCTCCTGGAAACAGCCGACAGGCTGCCGCCAGTCACTGGGTTGGACGCTGCCGGGGCTGTACGTGATTTTCAAACGTTTACTTGGTTGCATGACTGAATTTGTTTTCTTGCCATAGATTTGAGAAGAAGTGACTACCCACTGGAAAGGGTCGGTCCAGCCTTCGAAATGGAAATGGAGACAAGCGCCAGCAGAGCTGACGCCACAGACGAGCCTTTGGAGTATGACACGCGGCTGTGACGCGGCGGCTCTGAGCAGAGCCCGTGTGCTCGCGTGCTCGAAAACCTGCCCCTTTTACCGCGGCCGCGGGGCCGTCCAGGAGAACAGAACACGGGTGTCCGAGTGCAGCATCTGTCTGGCCTTGACAGACCCTGATCTTTATTTACTCCCCTTCCGTGGGCTTGTGCGGTCTTTCTCATACAGCCCAGTGAAGTGCCAGCAGCAGGTCACCCCTTAGCTGGACGAGCGGCCTCGCGGATGCCTTTTTTTTGTTCGTTTTTTTTTAAGTGTGGATTATGGTTCCAAAGCGTGCTTTCAGTACTGTCAGGAAAATGACCGTGACAGGCATATGTCCAAAGGGGAGTGATTTGATGTTTCTCTCTCTGCTCTTTAGTAAATAACTGAAGGTAGGCACACATGCGCATCATTCATTTTCAGAGGCAGAGCCCACTCAGCCCCATGCTCGCTTTTCCCTGGGCATAGGAGGCTCTCCGGGACGTTGCAGGAATATTGCTTTCTCTTCATTGTTGATTTTGATGTGCGGACAAACCAAGAATATACGAGTAATGAATTAGTGGTTTAAACAATAGTTCACTTCAGCAGAAGCTCACAAAATGCAAAAATCAGTTACGTGCAGTGTAATTTTTCTAGAATAAAGATTGAAATTAAGTGCTCAGCAGAAATATCTCTAATACAACTAGTGTTGTATTACAGATCACATCTATCATTAGAGCAACTTTGTACTTTTATATTGAGTATAAATACCTAATGTTGAAATGTAAGTGAACAGAAAACTTTGTGCTTGAATAAGAAACAAAATTATATTTCCACCACAGCTGATAGTAAATTTTAATGCCTGAGGGGGCTATTTGTTATGGTCTATCATTCATTCATTATGCTAGAAATTGTCTATATAGGAATATATACATATATAATAATATATATACATACGAATTACAAGTTATATGTTCCCAGGTTTTATATTGTTCATGATATGGGTGATGGCATTGAAGTAATCACCTACATTATGTTCAGCTGAGGTGCCTTCAGTTCCTGAGAGCATCCTGAAGAGATTCTTCTTGCTTTCTATCTTTTTTAAAATAGTTTTAGAAGATTATTTTTGTGGAATACCTCCACCTTTCTCCCTGTTAGATTATACTATTAATTTTGCAAAAAATGTACTTCCCTTTGGCTTTTTTGGAAGCAAGTCGATGTATCAGAAGGCTTAACTCAAAAAGTAAAAATCTCTCTTGTAAAAGAGATTGTTTAATTGTATCTCTACAGAATGATGGTGGATTTTGATCCTTTTGCTGTTAGGGTAGTAATTCTGTTTCCAGTGATTTATCATCTTAAAATTTGGCTTTAGGGAAATACATACTTGCATGCATACAGACATACTTTAAAGACAGAACTTTCTCTAAAGGATCTGTAACTGTTACTATGCCTTTAAATTCAGCTAAGTTAAATGACACATAAATATGTCTTTAAAGCCAAGGACAATTTAAGTCCTGCCCTGATAGTGGTGTTTACCTCATTCATTGCCATAAATTCTGAACACATACATATTAGGCACACTCAGGCTGGGCCTAAGTACCTTTTGTTTCTTTTTAAGTTTTGAAGATATGCACAAGTCATACTTCAGATGATCTTTTCTGGACAGCCCTCCTGTTGCCTTCAAGAGTGAGTGGCTTCTGCATCCATAGCAATATTTGTGAAAATTCTTACAGTATATAGCTCAGTGTAGATTCATCTTACTCCTTCTTGTTAGTACCCATCAAGGTACATACTACCTTCCCCTCAAATTGGGGATCCTTGCAAGATATTAATCTGTGATAAAAAATAGTTGATATAAACATGTCTGATATTTAATTTTGCTGAGTGTGAAGTATTGATGTGATGAAACAAGAAAAGGAGGCATTTGAAATTATTCCATTATATACTTGTATCCTAGCACTATTTTCTCCATGCATGGAGACACTAAGTTGAAAAATTCCAGTGATTCTGCTGGTTAATTAATTTTGCCTCACCTTTGTTTTTGCACTTTTTTGTGAGGGCTGATTCATATTTCACTAAACTATAAATTTGGGTGTTTGGGTAAAGAAATTTCACCCTCCACCTTTGTCATGTTCAGTAATAAATTATAATGAAAATAATTTGAGAAAGTTATTTTTCTTTCTTTGAGTCTTTGGTGTCTTTCTTACTACAAATTCTGTGCATTCTTTAAATTGTATTTTGATGCCTAAATACTGACCTCAGATTGAAGCCCATGCCCACTGAAAACATGAAAAAAACCCAGCAGACGTTAATGGGAAGAGCAGTAAGCCCCATACTAAAACTATGGTGCATGTGGAATGAAGGATATGCAGGACAACGTTCTTTCTGTAGCTGCTTGCTAACTAGTGTGGAAGAGGAAATCTTGCATGTCAAACCATAGGGTTTTCCGATTGTTAGTTTCAGTGTGTTTGCTTAAGAGCACATTCAGGAATTTATTTTATACTTCTGGTGGGTTCAGGAAAAAAAGTCCTGCATACTTTGCTCAAATAATTCAGGCAGTAAAGTTCTGGGGAAAAAAATTAAACCAAACTATTTCTAAACTCACATTTTAATATGATCTTAAAAGAAGCGTACTTAGGAATTCAGTTGAGATTACTCAAACAAAATGTGTTTCTCGCAGCTACTGCATTGGAGATGTAGCTTAAAAATACAAAAAATATTCAGAAATTGCAAAACTCATTCTCAGAAATGCTTTTTTTCCATTTCTTTTATCATAGTTGTGGTGTATTTGGGGTTATTCACTTAGTGCAATAAAGAGAGAAGAAATATTATATCTATATTTTCTAGAAATTGATTTGTATTTGTTGTGGTTTTGTTAATCTATTTCATACTGTTTCAAAAGAATAAAAACACATTTTCAAAATGTTTCTGGTTTTGACAGAATGAAATATAATGCTTCCTATACTAAGGGAAACAGGTGAAAATGACATACAGAAAATAATGCAGTTATTTTAATTTTTAATCTCAAGGTAATAAACAGGTATTAATTCTATATTTATCATGTGGTTTCCAGCTCTCATTTTGTTTTAAAAGTGTAGTAGCATTCATTTCTATTCTTGCAGTCAATGTGGTTGCAGCAAGAATATTTCTACACCTGTCCCATAAGTAAAAATTTCTTTTTACAGAAGCAGAAAGTAGATACATTATGAGATGTTTCATTTATTTATTAGATCATAATTTATTAGATGTTCAATAAACAGTGGATTTTTTTATTTTAGTTGAGATGCATGCTCGATTCTTACAAAATTGGTAATTAGTAAACCAAATCACTGTTGCAGATTTAAGAAAAATAAATATCATCACTTTAATATGACAGTCTTCTTTTTTACTCTATTCTAGATCTGTGATATAAAAAGCCTGTACAGCCACTAGTGTAAACAAGGAGCTGGTATAAGTGAATGGTGTTCCATTGACTTCATTGTCAAATGTGTTATTTTATATCAGCTACCTTTTATGTCTGTTCTCAATTCTTAGGATGTTGATGCCAGTCACTTTTTGCTTGAAAAAGTGATCCCAGAAAAAAAACCCAAAAGCCTGTATGGAGTTACCCAGGCCTTCACAACAGCTGTGATCACCCCAGAACTGTCAGCCCTTTCCTTGTGGCTAGACCTTTTGTAAGATCTGTTATTGCTTTTCAGCTTTTCTTTACTGTATCTGTTATATCTTGAATTATTCTGGAAGACAGTTTGATCCTCTAATTTATGGTAACTATTGCAGGGGAAGAAAAATTTCAAACTAAAACCAAACAAAAGCTATTTTCCTCTTTGATACTGAAGAGTGTGCAAGCAGCTGCAACACTGTTAATTTGCCTACCTGGCATAAGCTCTGTTTGCAGGCACAGAGCAAATAGACTAGTGTTTTAAACTAACCTGGATCCATATAGATGTTGGTGTTCAGTTATGAAAAAGTGCTGAAGATTAAAGAAGAAAAATCAGAGAAAAGTCCTGTGTTCTTTGTGTCAGGGATTTAAGTAGATGGCTAAAACCTTCCATTTCTCAGGTTGTCACTGAAAAAATATGATTTGGGTTTTGATACTGTGCAGGCAGTCCATCATACCCATGGCTGGCAGAAAGGAAGAGGAGGTGAAAGATGAGGAAGAAGAGGAATAGGGAGAGGAGGAAGAAGAGGGGAGGTTGAGGTGCAGAGAGCAGTCTCTGACTTCTGAACCTTTCTCCTGTTGTGCTTCCTGACTGGACTCTCATCCAACATAGATAGTGCCAACATCACCTTGTTTCTGTGGTCTGTAGCATGAGTGTGATGGAGAGAAAGAGACTTCATTGTAAGGTTCAAATTAACAATTTGTTTGAATTTCACTCACAGGTCCAATACGCCACTATTGTAGTTTTTTTATGGATGCAATGGAGGGATGCACTATTGCAATAAAAACAAGTCGTAGAATAGACTATTACAACCTACAAGTGATTTCCAGAATGTACTAACACAAACCACAAGCACGCTAGATGTTAATACCTTAAAAGAGTGCACTAATCATGATCTTAAAGCATGCCAAATACCACAGGTATGTTTCTTAATCACTTATCCTCTCTCTCAGGTAAGGCCTCTTAATCCCTGAGAAGTTACCTTGTACAGCGTCCTGGACAAGGGGGGGAAGATACAGGCCAGCTGTGTCATTGGCAAAAATAGAGTCCCTCATTTTCTACCCAAACCGTTCAGTTTTTATTTCCTGATTTGATGGGTGGGCAGCATTACACCTGAGTGACTTGTACTACGTGGAATGTTTATCTCTGGTGGCTCTTAGACTGTATTGTTAATTTTGTGATGTTATAGTTACTGAATAGTGGTGGAGTGGTACTCAGGGCATTCTGTTTGTCAAGGGATTATTCAAGGCTCCATTGGGGTTTTGGTTCTTATCATGATGCAGTGTCCAGGCAACCCCGGGCTGAGCCATTTCTGCTCCCCCCAAGTCACCTGTGTGTAGATAAGGACCTGTCAAGGTGAGACAAAGCTGAGTCAAATTACAACTCCCTGCGTTTTGCCTGAGTGTGACCCCATGACCTGAGTCACGATTCCACCACTGACATATTGTCATCGGCCAATGTGTCTGTATAATTTTCATCTGAGTGTTTAAGTAGAGCCAGGTATTCCCCAGTTTCTAGGTGAACTCTTACCTGAGAGGTTTTACAATAATTCTTTTAACACAGCTAATGGCAATGCATGCTACAATAAAGCAAATTATGATAACAATCAATGTTTGCAACAGGTTGGTAATCCATCCAGTAAATACCCATCCTGTTTTACCAGAAATATTTCTCAACCAAGTGTACTTTATTTGGTCGTGCAGTTCATGTGTAACTTCAGCTATCTTCTTCATCTTCTGGAGCTTTTCCCAAAGGGGTAGTGACGCATTAGGAATTGTAACACAACATTCTTCTTGTTCATAGTTTGCTTTCAAGTATCCACACACCCCTGTTCTTTGAGTAATATCATATAACCATTTGCATGAGTTACTGGCTGTTGAAGGAAACTTGAAGCACCACTGGGTTTTTACTGGTTCCACATATCTCAGGACTAAACGTTTTCCCTGATACAGCTTATCCCCATACCAGCCCAAGGGTGTTTGGAACATGGCTGTTGGAAGAATTGTGGTTGTTTGCCTCTACATCCCACAGTCTTATTATCCCGACAAAGGGGGGCATAAGAACAATTTAGGCTCCAAATGGTTCAATTTAATGTATTGCTAAATGGCCACTTCCATTCAAATCCACCCCAAATAATAGACTTAAGCCAACCTAAATTCTTACCCATATCCTCTGAAACCGGTTTAGCCAGGTGATCCCATACAGTGAGGCAGACTCTACTAAAACGCATAGCATTTGTGTGTACCACGCATCCCAGGTGGCCTGGTTTCAACAGGAAAGTGTCTTACCTGATGAAAAAAGAGATGCGTCTCCTCAGCTGACCCTTACTATGAAATCTGAAATATTACCTGATCTCTGAAAATGTCTCAGCAGCAAACTGTCGTGTCATATGAACTAGGAGAAAATACTCCATTAAAATCAACACTGAACTTTAACCTCACAATACTCTGGAGAGTGAAATTTGGTGAGATGGTGAGATCCTACCCAGGAAATGAGAATATTCAATTTCAGGTAACCGCTGTGGAGCAGCTTGGATTAGTAGCTAGCCTTGTATAACCATCTTCCTCAACAACAGAGAATGGATTTCAGCTGAGATGACCAGTAAGCAGAACATAAATGGTGAGATTAAACTTAAGCTATACAGGTTGCCCCAAATCAAACCAGGAGCTGATCTCACCTGAACCTCCAGCAAAGTCAAAGTGTTGAATCCAACTGATGTCAACTGACTGCTGGACAAAAAGAAAGTAGATGACCACAGATTATCCGAATCTGCATCCACATAGGAAAGGAGATTTGAACTCCTGTGGCAACCTGCTCAAATTAGGCCTGTAGCTGAGATTAAATAGCCATAATAGACAGCAGAAGAACTGAATGTGACCACTCTCTATCTTTGAGAAACACAAAAGGGCTGGGGTTGACCTGTGAGGAACCGTAACGGAATAATAGAGGCAGAATATGGCCACAAAACAGTGAAGAGAGAAGAGGCCTAAAATGGATCTCAGATATCTTCTACACATCAAATTAAGGGACTGGGGAGAGGGGTCATAAATGTAGAGGTCTCCATCACACAGCAAGTGACCGAGGAGAGCAAGGGAATTCCAAGGTGGTCTTCAAAGACCCCCCAACAAAAAATGAAAGCTAGAGATGGCCAAAAATTACCAGTGCTACTAACTGGATTTCAGGCTGACCTCAAGTGACTCTAAGGAAATATGGTCTTAGATTAACTTCAGATGACCTCTGGGCACCAAAGGAGGCGAGGCTGACCTCAAATGATCATTTGGGGTAACTAATTGGAATTCAGGTTGATCTAAGATGACTCCTGTGCAGGTTAATTGGTTCTGAATTTGACTTCAAATAATTTGTGGAACGAAAAGAAGGGCCAGGGTGACCCAGGGGGATGTATTGATTTTTAAGCTGACCTTCAATGACCCCAGGCATCAAATGAGAGCAACATTGTCCTCAGATGACTGTTGAACAGATCATTGGATATCATGTTGTCCTCAGGTGACTCCTTTTAGTTAATTTGCTAGTATGTTGACCTCAGATGAGCCTTGGAGCTCAAACAAGGGCCAACTGGACCTCAAGTGAACCCCATAAGTGATTAGAACTCATGTTTACCTGAATTTACCTGTGCCACAACCATGAGGGTTGACCTCAGATGACTCTGCAGTGAGAGCTGCATCTCAGCTTGAACTCAGATGACCTTAGACAGGAAACAAGGACTGTGATTGACCTCTAATGACCCATTGGCACCAAATAAGGGCCAGGTTGACCTCAAAGGACAAACCAAGCAATTAATTGGATCTTAGGTTTACCTTAAATGACCTCTGAGCACTGAACAAAGGCTGCACTGGCCTAACATGAACCCTAACAGGCTCTCTGATTGACCTCAATTGAACCCTGGCTGCTTAATTGGATCTTAAGCTGACCTTAAATGATTGCTTCTCCTCCAACTGAGCACACTGTTGACCTTAAAGGACCCCTATGGAGGTAATTTGATGTCAAGTTGACCTCAGATGAGTCTGGCCTCCAAACAAGAGCCTAGTAGACCTCAAAATAACACCCTGCGTATACCTGGGTCTTATGATGGTGTCAGATGACCCCCACACAAGACAGGTTAATTGGCCCTCAGGTTGACCTCAGATGACCTTATGTCAGTGATTTAGTCTTTAAGTTGACCTCAGATTGTCTTCCTGAGTAGCTATGGTGACTGCCAGTGATCATAGGCAGGTTAATTGACTCTCATGTTAACCTCAAATGACCCCAAGCAGGTACTTGGATCTCATGTTCAACTCAGATGACACTTAGAGCCTCTAACTGTGTCTCAAGTTGATTTCAAATGACCCCTAAGAATGACCTCATGGGAGCTGATGATTGGCCTTAAGTGACACCCAAATAGGCAAGTGGCTCTCACATTGAGGTGAAATGACTCCAGGTTGCAAAAGCAGACCCATTTGGCCTGAAATGACTTCTAGGCAGCTAAAAAGATCTGAGGTTTGCTTCAAATGACTCCTAGGCAGAACACAAGGATGTTGCTGATCTCAAATGATCCCCTTGTCAACTTGTTGCATTTCCTGTTAACCTCAGATGTCCCCTGGACAAAATATGAGGACTGTTTTCACCTTGAATTGATACTAAGGTAGACCTCAGTTTACCTCTGTGAAATTCATTTGATTTAAATTAGACTTTAAATGACCTGCTAGACAGGAAATAAAGGCTGTGATTGACCTTACATGACTCCTTGCATAGATAATTGTCTCTCAGGTTGACCTGACATGACCCCGGTCAAGGAAATGAGAGCTGGCTGACCTTGAATGACCTCTGCATGACTAATTGCTTCTTACATTGACCTCACCTGATCTCTGTAGAGCAGATGACAGCCAGGACTGTGCTCAACTCATATAAACATAGATTAGCTCCGTTTGTAAGTGTCCCCTGAACTTCATCCAGTCCAACTCTCTCCACAAAGCAGTTACAGTTAGGTCATGTTGCTCATGCCCTTTCCCAGGTAAATTTTGCTTTTTTCCAACAAAGGAGTTTTCACAATTTTTCTTAGCTACCTGTTCCAGTATTTGATCAATCTTGCTTTTTTCTTTAAAAAAAGTTTCCATAATTGTAATTTCATTCAACCTCTGTCCACTGGACCTCTTGCTGTGGGGCTCCTAGAAGACCCTGGCTACATTTTCTGCTGGCTTCACTCCTGTCTGTCAATGTGTTTCTTGCTGCTGAAAGCTCTGATTGCCAAGCTATGCTACAGTGATGAGGCAGGTCTGATGTCAAGCCATGAAATGGAGGCCGCAGGTCTGGGTCTAGCCAGGCATGGAGCAGGCAGAAAGCAAGCTTGAGGGTCTCAGCTCAGGGTCCCCCAAAAGGGCCCTTCGTCACATAGCTCTTCTCACAGCAATCTGATCCCGGGTTACAGCTGCACTGTGTCAGAGCGGATGCAGCTTAACTACTACAAGTAAGGGGCAGAAATCACAGAGCCTGCTGGCGCACTAAGGCCCCTGAAACCCTTTTTACCGCAAAGGACTCTGTTAACTCCTGTTAGCTTTTTTGTTCACTAAAACTGTAACAGTCACATCCCTTTTTTTTTCCACTAAAAACATCAGGTCTTTTTCTGCAAAGCTGCTTCTCATCCAGCTGTCCTCCAGCCTGTACAGCTACGTGGAGTTAGTCCACGCCGTGTGCAGGACTTTATATTTGATTTTGTCACACTTCACAATGTTCCTGCTGGCCCACTTGTTTTCCAACCTGTCTGTGTCTGTCAAATAGCTGATGCATCAATGACTTATCTATCTCAATTTGTTGTCCTGCATTAACTCACTAAAAGCACACTCTGTCCAATCATGCTGGTTGTCTATCTGTAATTTTACTTAATTTTTGACAGAATTCCTAACAGCTCATGACCCCAACTTACCTGTTTCCCCAGCAATGTAAGCTGAGGCCACATGGCTGGGCCTGGGACCTGTGGATGCGAGGCAAACTGGAGCTACGGCTGACTTCAAACAACCCCTGAGTGGTAAAAAAGGAGAGTTGTTTTCTGCAGAGGACCACGGTGTGTCAAACTGAACACAGTAGTTTACTTCAGGTGACCTCAGATCAACAAAACATGGACAGCACTTGAACTGAAAGAACCTCTGACTGATAAAATGGTGTAACGCTTGAGCTCCTCTGTGTATTGTATTTAAGATAGCAGAAAGAGAGAGCTCGTGCTGGGCGTGAATCCCAGGCTGCACTCAATTCCAGGTAACTGCTTCATACAAAACCAAAGTTTTTCCATTTCCATGGTCCTTGTTCAAGACAGTGCAGTTGTGCTTGGCTGACTAACTGCTCTGTACACAGACATGTCAGGAACTGATCTCTATTAATCCCAAATAGCAAACTGTGTTTCACAGTAGCTGCCCTTTACTGGTAGCTGTATGGAGCACTGTGTCAGTATGTTGCTTCAGAGAACCTCAGATAACAGAATTCATCAGTGTTTGATCTCCACTGATCTTCTTAGCAGAAGACTGAGGTAGTATTTGACCTGAATTAAGCATGAAAATTAGAGACTGTGTCTCAATTGTTGACCTTGGATAATCCCTGAGCAGCATATGTAGTAGATATATAGATTAATATCTATTGCATCTGCCTATCAGTTTGGAACAACAGGTAAATTATGCTGACCTAATTATAAAGTTTTGGGCAGATGTGTTTAACAGTATGTCTACATATGAAAATAGGACAGCAATTGTCCCTGTCTGGGGTTTACACATAGTTCTTGGGTATCATTAACATTTGAGTGTCCTGGTTCAGTGAATTGGGTCAGCAAATTGATATTCATTGACCTTTGAGCGGTAAACTAGGGCAAGAATTGACCTCCAGCTACTCAGTGCTGGCCACAGCCGACCTTGGAAGGTCCAGTAAGAAAAGTCTGTAGGACTTTGTGATCACTGTAAAGATGGTTAGTGATAGTTCATTTCAGCTAAACTGAATGTTACTATAAGTTTTTACCAGTGTTTCCTGAGTAGCAAATTGGGATGGTCATTGAGCTTTGGACTTATGACCTCTGAGCCCAAACGTAAGACTCAGAATAGTATTTAATTTTACACTGTCCCTGAATAATTAACTGAGGGAGTAATTGACCTCGTATGAGTCCTTTGAATTGGAGAAGTAAATGATCTTGTTGCATCCTAAGCAGCAAAGTAGTGCAGTAACCCAGTTGTAGTCTATATCCATAGTTAACCTCACTTGACTCTATTACAAAAGGTGGTGGCAGGATGTGATCTCACTTAATATACCTTCTCTCACATCTGAATTTAGAGATTGAAATTAGGCTAACATGTTGCAAGTTAATGACATCTGAAGAGCAAACAGAACCTGTCAGCTACCTCTGGAGAGATTGAGCACCAAAGCACGTTGGAGCTTAACCTCAGATTTCTACTGACTAGGTCATATAGTTTGCAAGTGACTTCTTATGAACATGAATGGGAAGCTGAACCAGGCAGCTGCAATCCCTGAGGTCACCCACTACCAGCTCTGTGGCATGTTGTCTGATGATGGGCATGTGGAATCCCTGTCCTCTTTTAGTGCCTCACTGCAGCTGCAAACTCAGCATTTCTGTCTTGTGAACTGTGGACTCTCAAAACGTCATTCATAGTTCTACATTACTCATTAAAGACATCACTTTTACACAATTCTTGGTAAAAATCAGGCCTAAAGGAATCACACAACTTTGCCATTGACTTCAGTGGAGCCAGGATTTAGACCCAGACTTCAGTGTTCAAGTAAAACGTCTGTCTACCTAGCCATTTAACCCTTTCTCTGAACCTCTCCTGCTGTTTTCCTCTCCCCTAGGATCCATTTGAATCCACAGGTTTTGAGTATTATCAGAACTTCTGAAAAGCAAAATGCCTTTCATTCTCAGGAAAGAATTCCTAGTGGATACTCAATAATATCTAAACCAGCATATCTTATTCTGTCCATCCTACATTGTAAGAGTATCAGAATTATTTAAGTGTTTAAAATCCCTCTAATAGTTTGTGTCTAATACAGCCTTCAAAATCCAGACTAAATTGGAATGTATTAATATCATATTAGGTTTCTACCAAGCCAAACATGAAATTAACTTAATATTTGAATGAGGGAAGCATCTGCCATGAAGTTCTGTGCCTTCTGCTTAGAGCACTGAATTACTTTCCATCAAGTAGATTCCTCAGAGGTAAATACAACATGAGTATTTCTGTTAGGATCACTGAGGTTGTCTACTTCTTGGTCCCTTAATTACACTGCAGGTCTCATCTCTGTGATCCAGCCTGCATGGTTGCCAGTGGTAATCTTTTGTCAGCTGAAACTGACCCTCTTGGCTTCTGTGGACCTACATGATCCTCCGGATTGTTTTGATTTCAAGATTAACCAACCTAACAACACTTTTCTGATTGCTTCATATTCTTCATGGCCTTACAGTAATAGGCCTGAGCCACAGAAAATCTTGGATAGCATCAAGCAAAGATATTGTCCTTTGCTGCTCCTTCATCATTAGTCTAAGGGACCTGTACACATTCCACCTACAAGTGACAGGTGATACCAACCAGAAAGGACATTTACAGTACTATCACAATATACAAAATGATAAAACCTTCCATATTTCAAAGAACACCAGCCCCAGCTTCATGCTAATTTATCTTTGTTGCCTTGCTTTTTATCAGAAATGGAAATTCTTTTCTTTCCCACATTCCACAATATGCCAGATGTCTTGGATTTCGTGATATACTTTTACCCACAGAAAGAAGTTTCTACTTCAAGTCCCGTTAGAAACTCAAATTCTCATGTGTCTCATGTACTTGGCTAATGCCTCTCTCCAAGTTAGGCAATTATCCCTGCTTACACACATCATCAACTCCTGTAGCTACTTTACTCCTACAAGAATATTACAATCATAAGACATAGATCAAAGTACTTTCACTGCAAATATGCTTGTGCAGAAAGGCCTGCTACTGTGCACTACTGTGTGTGGCAGCCTCTGAAAGGGAGAGTTTGGTAAGCGTTGGAAGACTGGTATTCCCTTGGTGGGCAGAGCTAAGGTGATGGACTTTGACTGGAAGTATGCCAGATTTGCTTTCTTCATTTAGTGAAATTCTAGCATGGAATAGATATTGATCTAAAATTAATAGACTTTCTGGAGAGCTACATAGAGCTCTCATGTTCAAATTAAATTTCTGTAGACACATCTATATTACTATCCTTTAAGTACATAATAGATCATTATGAAACAAATTGGATAGGCTATGTATCAGCACAGAATGGATTTACTGTCTTTTTCCTCTGCATGAATGTGTACACTAATTGGAAACCTTAGGGATCCCGAGAGAGAAGTCAGACAGCTGGCTGTTTACCCTCTGTGTGCCAGCAAATTTCAGATAATTACTTTCACCTACCTACATTCTTGTTTCCATTTAATTAATATAACACAATTATTTATGTGAATAAGGATGAAATTGTGCTTTTTGTGGCCTTTAAATGTAACACTGTTGGCCTAGATCCATGGAACCACTGAAAAGACTAACAGAAGAATAGTTTTAAGTTTTGCACTTTTCTCCATCAGTTGTGTTTGATTGCTAGAAAGAAGAACTGGAAATCAACAGTGATGCACAATTTTAATTACTGGATAGGCACTAAAGATTTTGACTTACTACCATTGACTGTCATTAGGTGGGAATCAGGCCTTAGTTTTCTTAGGGCATAGCACCTTAATAATAAAACTCTTACTTTTATATTACTTCGCAGTTGATAGGATATATTTTTCAAGCCTCTTCTAGTCTCTAATCCTATAGCCTCCCTTAGCAAACACAGAAATTCAACACCAGTCTCCTTCATTTCAGTCTCAGACTATTACTCTCACCCATGATCTTCATTTTATGTGCTTTAAACTACCATTCCTCACCTGCTACTCTCTATCATGCGCTCTTACCTTGGTCTTCTGGAGATGATCTAACTGAAGGCCTTTTAGCAATCTCTCCCATATCTCACTCTCCTTTTACATACTACAGCAACTGTGGCCCCATTCCTCAACTTCTGCCTATAAGCTTTCATTCCCTTATTAATTTCTTCACCTCCCTGCCATGGGATCCAGTCCTGGATGCTATCTGAACATGAGTCTTGGCCCCAATCATGATGCTTGGGGCCAACCACAAAGGGGAGCAACAGTGGGGAACTTCTTTCTCACCTTGGGGACATGTACTTAAAACAATAAACACATGAGCAAGCTGCTACTGTGTTTGCTTCTCTGTGTTATTTGTTTGAATGCAAACACAAAGCTGTTTGTTCTCCCTTCATAGAGGTCAAAACTACTACATTTTTATTCATGGGCTGAAACCTATATGGTCCTTTTGGGAAGCAAGCTGAAGCTTTTTACAACTACAATAACATCTCAACAGCCTATTTTTCTAGAAAGCCAGATGAAATGTTTTGTAGCCAGAAATGGGCCAACATGTTGTACAGGACTGAAAAAAAAGAATGAAAATCTTAGCAGGCAGCATGATTTCCTTTGTTTCTTCTGGACCCTCCCTTGAGAGTTCTTTTCTCAGCTGTTTCATTGGGATTGCTTTCTTCCAGTCAATACCTGCTGTGAATGCTGTAACTCTCATTACAACAAGCTCATTACTATTTTCTTGAGCAAACTGAACCTTAACTCTCTCTCAGAGGCAGTGGCAGAATGACCCACTGGCTCCTGTGAAACAGAGAATCATTTAATATAGGACTCCTTCCCCACTATTCAATGTTCCAAGTGTGACCAAAATATTAAACAACACATGTGTGCATTAGTTCCGCAGATATCAAGCATCCTCTCTGTGTCCTGCATGGAATGGTGTATCGTCTCGAACAGTCCTTACCACAGGTAGGTCTGCCTACATGACCTTCTTTTTGCTGAACACCTTAAACCTGAAACGAACAGCACACACAGTTCCTTCCAGGGCATGAGGGTAACCTTCACTCCCTGAAGGGAAACCTGCTTTAATTAGTTAAGCTAACACCTTAGTAATACACAGTGGAGCACCCATGCACCAATCTTTTAATGAATCTCCCATGTGCTTGTTTGCCACATCTCATTGCTTCTTTCTTTGTCATCTTTATTACTCTAAAATTGTTGTAAAAAATACTTAAGGATGAAGCTGGGCTCTTTGTGCACATAAAGCAGGAGTAATAAATAGTGTTCT
>NW_010552290.1:31584-46723 GCF_000687285.1 Phaethon lepturus | reverse complement strand
TGCGGAAAACTTGTAAAAAACTGATGCGCCCTCCACCACAGATTGCATTTCAATGCTGGGGGAGGCATTGTCTACACTCAGACATTTATAATAGTATAAAGTGAATAAATTGTCTTCTGTTGGTGTCTCTGTTCTTTAATTGTAGGCAAACTAAGCAGCCACCTGTTTGTTGAAAAAATACGGAGGAATACGTTTCAAACAGAAATACGTACTATTATCTGTCAATGATTAACCTTTTGATTTGGTCTTTGTTTCTCTGGGTGCTAAACCCTTTTGTTCTATTTTTTAGGGTGAGGCACATAATTTGCTCTTCAGTTGCACTGGGCTTCCAAGTACCGCTTCTTATGTGAGACTGGGCTTGAACTATGAGAAACCTGCATTACTCTTTTGCAACGCTCATAGCCAGTAGGTTCTTGGCACCAGATCTGCCCAGCACTGTTTACATAGTCAATTATCCCAATAGCACGAGTTTGGATTTTTGTTGCTTTTCTTGTCTTATAAATAAGCAGACTCAATGCCACACACACACACACAAAACCCACACAAAAAAAAATCTTGTCACAAGGGTTTGTTGTGCCTGTTGTTAGGAAATCAAATTATAAACTGCAAAATCTGCACCTGTGTTTTCCAGCATTCACTTTTGGGTACAAGTCCCTTCCTCACAGATCAGACCACCTACTTGCCTGAGCAGAGTGAGGGAGTTTGTTGGTCCAAGGGCTTGTAGCACAACTGTGGAAAGGGAAATATAGGCTTACAAGAGATCACTCCCCTCTTCTCTTCAGAAAATTGAATTCAAGGATACAGCAATGACATCTAATTGCAGCATGCAGGGTCCACAACATGGAAGAAATCATAGACAGTGATGGTGCCAGCTGTCCAATTAAAATTTGACAAATCTGGTAAAATTACCATTTCCTTTATCAAACATCTGTGTTACTAAAAAAAACACCTCAAACAAAAAGCCCAACATTGCCCCTCCTCAAACCTCAAAACCACTACAAAAGTCCTTATGGATGTTTACTATCCAGTTCAGGAAAAAACAAAAGTATATGGAAATAAAATAATAAATAATAAGAAAGCAAAGTGAGCGGGAAGGAGAAAGGAAAAAATCTTTTATTCCCAGCCTTACAACATTAGGAAGCGCAGCCTTGCAGTTAGCTACCTCCACCTGATGCCAAACCCTTCTTACTCTGTAAGCCTGCTGTTTCATTCAGGGACATGTTAAGGTAAGTCTTCTGAAGTGGCAATATAATTACTGTGTAAAGAATCAGGTACTTGTATTTTCACATTAATTTACTGCAGCATCTTTCAAGGTGGGGCTACAGGGTTTTTCTGAGTAGCTGAATCTTATTGCTTGGCTAATAAGCTCTGAAATTTGGTGCGCAACACACGAAGTAAATAAACTGCTTATAAAGAGCAGCTGGAGTGTGAAAAGCCTTTTTAGTTTCTTTGGACCTACATGTCCTATCAGAGCACACCGGAAGCTGAGGATTCAGACACAGTAGTTAAGGCAAGTTTAGATGCCCTGTGAGGACAGACATGTAGCTTGAATCCACCCTAAGGTCCCAGGTGGGCTGAGCTTTTGACAGGCTCCTTGATTTTGGTAGCATCTCCAGGGCCCTCTGACTGTCATAGTTTAGCAGCTGCCTCCCAGTAATTCTTGGTATTTGGAATAATTACATCCCCTTCCTCTCCTTGGAACAGCAGAACTGGTGTTCCCTTCAACCACAGGTTGCAAAATGGCTTATAGAGCTACAGGAAGTCTGTTCTAAATATTGTCAGTCACTTCCATTTTCCAAGCTCAAGCTTACACAAAAATGTTTTCTGTGCATGATGCTCTCCATACCAGTCTAATGAGTACAGAGTGAGCTCTATATGCTCACTTCTTGCTATAAATATCCTCTGTTTATTAGATACTGTATTCTATTTAGTTTTCTCTCTTGAATTTGCAATTGCATGTATTTTACTTCATTACCTAGTGGAAAGTCCCAAAATGCAGACATTAACTGGTTATTTCTGGCAGTGTGCCCTCTGCTCAAATGAGTAAGGAGTACTCATTTTATTATTTTTTATATTACTCCTTGCACAAGGAGTAATATTCTTTCCCCTCTCTTGCTGTTTCAAGACATGCTGGATCGGAACATCCCAGTAAAGAGGAGGACTCCTTGTCCTCCATCTCAATCCTGAATTCCAGTCCCCACCTAAATGTTGATCTCAGGTTAGTAAGAAGGATGGATTAAGGCACCGAGCTCCCATGCTGACTCCATGAAAGCTTTTCTTTGAACTTCTCCATTATCTGAACAGCTCTGTTAACCAAACCTATTATCCTTCCCCCTTGGTTTTCAAGTTGAGAAAGGAAAAGCAACTTCTTTAATGGCCCACAGATTGATGATTATCATTTTACATGTCCCTGCTGGTAAGTAAAAGAACTGCTCTGTGGACAGTGAAAATGCCGGAGAGAAGGAAGCGGGAGTCAACTTATGTTATTAAGTTGTACTGCTTCATTAATCACAATCTTTTTTTATTGCATTGCTTAAAGCCAAATCCATTCTACTTCTCGGGAATGGGTTAGATCAAAACCAAGTGCTCTTAATGCACCTTTGACATCTGGCCTAGCAGCTGGCTATCTGCTAATATTGCTCTTAGGAAATGTCAGGAGCCACATTTACTGTGACCATTCTAGCCCTTCTGATTTAAGCTACTGTAGAGGGCAATGAATTACCTTAAAGGACCTCCTCTGGAAAGCCCTAAGTTTTATTCTGGACCCCTGCCAGCCTCACTACTTCATGAGTATGAACAATCACACAATTGAACTGATTTGACTTTGCCACTCCTGGAGTTTCATTGCCTTTAACCTTGGGATGTAATGATGGTAATGCCATGCTAAGTGCCTCTCCTACGAGGGGGAATAGGGTTTGTCGGCTCAAAGTAGGGCACCCATTCTTGTTAGCTGAAAACTGCACTGATTTGCAGTGAGAGGGGAAATAGATTGAGCATGATTAATACCACTTTGAATGCAGCTTATTTTCTTTCAAGTTTTTTGAAAGTGGGAAGCACCCAGATGTATTTATTTCTTTTTTAATTGTAAGCTCATTACTAAACAAGGCTGGGCTTAACCTTTTTTTTTTTCTTTTTCTTTCTTTTTTTGTTTCCTGAGAAATTCTTTGATGTCTAGTAAAGAGTCAATAACATTAATCTAAAAACCTTGTACCTTCCTGTCTCCAGGCAGAGCAATGATGACTTGCTTTGATTATGGGCTGCACTAAATATGGAGGCAATTGTTCCTCTCTGATGAAGGTGCTGTGAGAGGAGAGTTTTCTTTTCCTAACAGTGGAAGGTAAAGAAATAAAAGCTGGTCAGTGAAACTTTCTATTCCACTTGAGGGAGGACATGCTACAGAGTCCTCAGCTTTACAGATGCTATGTTGTCTACTTTCTTTCCTGGTTATTTTGCAGCACCCTCTCATGTTGTTATCTGCTTCCAACTCTCTAACTTGGAAAGAAGCTGGGAGATGGGGTGAAGACAAAACTGAACAGTAGTTTAACAGTCTTTATGATAACTTGGCCCTTCTCAGACTGAAGGCTTTTGACAGAGGCATCAACTTCCTCCATAGATGTTGTGGTTAGAAGAGGCTGTTGTACCCTATAGGAACCAGATCTCCTGTCCAACATCGCCCAGGCTGTTGAGTAGGAACTACTATGCTTGCTGCGGCCTCTACAGGGACCTTATACGCTCTAGGAGGAGCCTTTCTTGTCATATTGCAACCTAAAAGCTCTGCCTGATATTTCCTAGCAAATATCAGGGTGAGAGATGATGGGAGCTTTGGTTAATGCATCAGCCTGTGAACCATAGGGTGTAAGGACCAGCATACATTCATTGCCATTCCCACAATCCATAACACCCAGCAAAGCGGCAGAGTGGATGCTGGTGACCTGTGAGGCCTTAAATGGCTGCAGCTGCCTTCTCCAGAAGGTGAGGACCAGAGATGTAATTTTTACATTACAGAAGAGAGGAATGAGAGACCCTTTGGGACAAATTGGTCCAGAAAACATGGTCCATCTTTGCTCACTGAGAGAGCAGGGAATGCTGGGGAACATCTCTGAGGGCTAAGTCTTATCAGGGGGAGGAGGAGAGATGCTGCTCCTTCTGTGAGCTGGATGCAAGTCCAGAAGCTGAGTAGCTCTGCTAGCACAAGTGATGTGCTCTGGTTTGGAGTCCTGCTTGACAGTGGGATATACCATGGCACAGAGTTGTAGTATGTCAATGTTCTGACAGATGGCTTTTGTTGAGAAGGAGGGAGAAACTTCCACAGATAATTTGCACTTCTCAGGCCTCTCTCTGTTGCAGGAATACACAAATAACACCTCTCCAAAGCCTACTTTCTCTTATCAAACAGCAATTCCTCTTTCAGGCCATTTTATAATACAAGTGGAACCTCAACTCTGCAAATACTCATCTGTATCTACTCCCACTTGGCAGCTACTCCAATAAGTCCCAGCCACTCACAGAAGGAGCCTCAGGGCAATCAGAGGTGGGATAGGAATATGAAGAGGACACGATAGTGGACTTGACATTTATCTGCTCCTGTTGGAATTAAACGGGCAGAACTCATTGTTTCAGGGGTGTTCAAATTCAAACTGAAGTGAAGAAGAACTGCAGAGAGTTAAACCATATTTCACTGTGAGGGGAAACTGGGCGACTTTTCTGGAGTATTTGGACTGCTCTAGCATCTGAACTAGAGTGCAGGCTCCATTTTCTTCCTGAACTTCATTATCTCCCAGTTTGCCATTGACACCTTCACACTGCTTCACCTTTTCCGTGTTCCCCTAAAGTTTACTGTCTCCCTATGCCAAGCATTTGTAACAGAAACTTGGTACTTTCACTGCATCCTCTATTTCTCAGCAACATATTTCAGCAGCTCTCCAAACAACTCTGCATGTAGAAATGAGCTCAGTCACACACGAGATTTTACAGGAACGCAGGCTCTAATTAATTTCACCCATATTCAGTCGGTTAGCATTGTTACTACCCAAAAAAGCACATGAAAACCACGGGGAAGGAAGAACAGTGCTGTGGCTTATTCAGGAGTGTTGCACAGTCTCCCAGTGGCAGAGCTTGGAGCTGAATGAATTACAAGGCACACTCAAATTGCTGGGTTCTGAGTGCGAAGTGTTAATTTTGGAATCTTACCCAGATGTTTCCATGGGGATCCAGCCATACTACCTAGCTGCTGGGGCTGCAGCATGTGCATGGGGGTATTCAGCCAGATGTGATGGAGAGAATGTTTCTTCCAGTGTTTCTTTTAATTTCAGGTGAGTGGTGCTATACAACCCTGTCTTTATGGGCGATCAGGGCTGCAGTTAGAAGCAGGTGACTAGGAAAATTACTTAATGATGTCATCTACATTTTATAAGGAGTAGAATTTAACCCAGCTCCAGAGAATGCTATTTCAAAGCCTTCTGTTTACAGCTCCCTTCCACTTCCACTCCCTTCCAGTGTGGCTAAAAAGCACTGCCACAGGGGGCAATAACACAGACCAACACACTGGATGGCTTGCGTTTCACCTATGGGCTGGAAATTCCTGCTTAAGCCAGAGTTCTCAATAACTGAGATCAATGACAAAGGACCAGCATATGTGATGATGAAAGATAATGAGATAAAAACTTTCCCACCTGCTCTGAATATTTCCTTGGCATCATACCAATTTGCAAGGAGGTGAGAAATAAAATTCAGCAAACAACCTTCATAAAAGAGAGGTGTTCTTCTGTTCACTCTCTGGGTTCGTGCAGCCAATGTCTGGAGTCTGGACCTCAGTGGGAGTTTTTTTAGTTTAAACAAAGTGAATTTATGCAGAAAATCTAGTGTTTGGTAGCGGCTATAAATATTTCTAGCCTGCCATTACTTTATTTTACACTTAAAAATATGTAGTTTCTGTATGCATTTATTCATGTATATTTTATACTCACACGATGCATTTTTGACTTCAGTTCCATCACTGTGAAGTAATGCTGCTGATTTCAGAGTAACTGTGGGTTAATAATCCTATAAAAGGAGTGTTCTTGACTGTTAAATACATCAACTCTTCCTTGTTTCAGGTGCTCTTATTTTTCTGCTGTTTACTTTCAGATGTTTTCTAAGGGAATCCCTGTGATGAGTAAATAAATGATTATAATTAAAAAAACTGTTTAAAAACCAGATGGTGGCATTTGGAGCATACAATTGCATGGGTACTTTGTCTACTTAATACTGGAAAAACACAGTTTCTTGTGGAACAAAACAGATTGGTCCAATGTGACACATTCCTGCCTCCACCTCTTTGCTGTAAGCAGGATGAAATAAATATTTTTACTATAAGTTGATCTTTCCAACAAAGGGTAATGCACCAGTGACTTTCTGTGTTGCAATGCTGCTCCATATTAGAAAGAACGTTACAGCAGCTCAAACAGAGGTCCAAGTTCAACACAGTATTGGAAAGAGAAGCTCTTGGGAAACAGCTTAAAAAGCAAAAGCTTTTAATGTCCCAAATTCAGCTAACAGAGAGCAGCCAATTAGCTCAAATGTATCGAGTCTGTAAATTTAAAATACAAGAATCAGAGTTATTCTCTGTACTTTTGATGCAGGTACTTGATAGACACATTTTTGATCATATTTGATAATAAGTAATGAGTTGTATTCAGCCATTAAATGACTGAAGAAGTTTAAATGGCACTTCCGTTGTCGGTATTCTGTGGTGTGTGTTCTGATTCCTCCTAGTCTTTCTATGGAATACCATAAAAAGACATACTATTTTCTTTTAAATGTAATGAAAAAATTAATCAGGTTTATATAATTTTCTATTACCTCTCAATGCAATATTCCTCACAGGAAAACTGTGCCCACAGGAGAATTTTGTTTTTTACTGAAAGAACACTAGATCTAATACTAATTGCAGGGTTTTTTTTACTCTTTTGACTGCATATGCCTTTATTAGCACAGTCACAAATGCCCTTAAACAGTTTTTGGTGGGTAACATCTCTGCCTGGGGGCTAAAGTTTTAATACCTTTGAAAGTGCAAAGCATATTTTGACTGTACTCACTGAATGCTTTCAAATTAAAAGAACAATAACAACTTTGGATTTCTTACTGCATGCAAAGATTTTGAAGTCTATTGGTTTGGTTCAGTGATGTGTGAAAGGCATGGTACCTACGCTTTGCTAGTGTCGCGAGAAGGTGTAATGGGTGCACATTTCAGAGCTGGATATCCTTCAGCATGCGGCATTGAAGGTTAGGAGCAATAATTTTAAATGCTGATTTGCAAACAGCCGCAGCTTCTCAGCATGCTGGTTCAGGGATATGACAGGATTGCAGGATTTTCCTTTAAGGATGAAAGTGTTGTTTCAGTTCAGACTAACTTGCATGGAACAAGTCACTCTGAGGCACTGGAACGATAACTCACCTTGTAGAGAGGCAGAGTGGATTTCATTAGTAACCCAGATGGCAGCAAGAAAACGAGGTGGTCATTGCCAAGACAGTATGGCTTTATTTGATAACATCTGGAAAGCTTACAGTAAAGATGAAGGCAGTGCTTATACCTTAAAAGTGCCAAGAAATAGATAAATAGATATACAGATGCCAAATCATCTGCTTGCCTAAAATGGCAGAGTAGTCAATGATCAGAGCCAGCAACCCCAAAATGTGATGTTTAGACTTGATGTTGTGCTCATTTTCCAGTAGGCCTCTCAGTTAGGTATATGATGACATTACGATGTAGTTTGTGGACAGAAAATATTAATTTCTTAAAGCAGCATTTTTCTGCAAAGCTTTTGGCTGGTAAAATGTTCCACAGTTCCTGGGTAGTTTCATGGATAGCTACACTCATGCAGTTGTTTAAGCACATGTCTAGCTTTAAGCTCATGGAGGAAGTATTGATTTCTTTGGGTAGGGTATGAGCTTAAAAAGCATACACAAGCTAATGCCACTGACTCTCCAGGGACTCCTCAAAAGCATGGCCTTCAACTTCCCCTCTGTTATAAGGCAGGGAGGGTAGAGAAGAAAATGGTGGTAAAGGACCTTTCGAAGAGACAGAAATAGGGGCGTGCCCCTGAAATGTACTTTTCTTTTTAAATTACCCTGAAGTGCAAGCCACGGCAGTTCAGCATTCATAGCAGGCAAATACATGGGCTGAGGAACAAAAGGGAAAAATCTTCTATTCCCCTCCATATCTGCTGGGAGTGCATCCAGAAACATCTAGTACGAAGCACTGTGCTCAAAACTATTTTGTAACCTGGAAAAAGAAGATTAAATTTCCTCTTCCTTTTGTAGTGAGAAGATGGCATGTTGATTAGGGCAGCGTGGCCTTTTAAAGAAGGTGAAGGTAGGCTGAGCTGTCTCTTAACATCATCACCTCCCCACCAGCTCTCTTACCTCCCATTTGATATCACAGTGCTCCTAAGTGCACTGGCTCAAGAAAAGATTTGGGGGCCAATTACAAGCCCAGAAAGTGAGAAATCTGACTTCTAAGCCAACAGGAAATTTTTATTGGTAAGAGAGTAATACCAACATATATTTGTTAAAACTTCACAGTGTTTGGTCATCAGCTGTCACAAGGAAGCAAAGGATATGCTAAACTTTGCCTATGTCAGTCACTGAGTCATTTAGAGGAGTGTTGCAAAGCTTATCAACCAATACTGCAATTTCAATGATGTCATCTTTGTAACTGAATCCATTTTTGAATGCTGAAATGCAAGAGAAACAGGTGGATAGAGAATGCAATTTTTAAAGCCCTCTGATAAAGTCTTTTATGAATCTGAAGAAATTCCAGGCAAGCTCAGCATTTGCTCAAAATTGCTATTAGTTAATTAGTTGAAATGGAAGCATCTTACACACCAGCTTTATTAGGACTGGGCTGAATCCACCGATCATGGAAGTAGTCTCTTAAGCTCTGTATTACAGTTACTGTTGTGGTGATTTTGAAGGGAAATCATAGTATTTATTTCTAAATCACCGATGGCGCCTAACTTTTTTACTTTCATACATGCAAAATTCCAGGTTTTCATACGAAGTGTGCTTAAACTATGGACACCTGAACACCAGCACATAATTACACTGGAGTTGCCCTAGATTATCCAAAATGTCCAAATACTGGGGAGTCTTATGAGAGACCTGAGACCTTGAGGAGCAGCAAGCAGAAGTCAAGCAAGGTACCCATGCAAATGCAAAAATGACCTACATACCTCTCTGTCAAACTGAACTGTGCCCTTACAGGTTAGAACACCCAGATGAAAGATTTGCTCATATTTTTTAAGAATCATAGCTACACACACAGTTTTAATGCATGTCTGTAGGGGGAGATAATATTTTTATTAGCCCGTTCAATATAATTGGAATAAAACCCTTCTGGGATCAGAGTCCCTTCATCAGGACTAATTGAAGCTCTTAAATCTTCTGTAAATCTCACTAGTTTTATATACATAGACCATTAAAGCTACAGTAAAACTCCTGCCTAAATAGGAAGGTAAGCAAACATTTTCCAGGAACAGAAGCACGGCCTGTAACACCAAAATTACAGCTGCCTTCCATAATGAAGAGGCATTTCACACCTGCAGCAGAACAAATCAGTCTTTGTCCTCCCAAAGCAATGTGCAATCCAGTTTTCAAAGGATTTTTTTAAGATTTCTCTGGGGGATGGGGGTGAGAATTGAGGTGAACAGTGGAGGAGTAAGAAGAGAGAGAGGCAGAAAAATTGCTTAGCTAGGTTTTGATTTATCCAGTACAAATGCTGGGCTAGCTTTAGGACGTTGATCACATTTCATGAGACAGTTCCTGTTATGAAGATGGTGCTCAAAGTGCATGGTAAATTATGGCTGAATACAGCCACGATACATCACGATCCAGAAGACTGCATTTGCATGGGTTTGTAACCAAGTGAACACCTGTAAGCATATGATTCTTCTGGGACTGACAGCTATTGTTATTTCATGTTGTTTTGTCTAATGCATTTCACCATTGTCTTTCATGAAAGCTTATATTAATTCATCTATCTTTGCGAAACTGTAATGTGCAAAATGTGTACAATAGTTCATACACACAGGAGTAAATTTATTGTGGGCCTGAGCACGCTGACATTTACACTGACATTTAACTGGAGCAACAGTGTAGTAAGCGGCGCCCTGTAGGACTTCCATCTAACCGTGTTTCAGAATAATGTTCTATTTGTCTTCTCACAAAGTGTTGATCACTGTTCTATTTGTCACTCAGAACCTAGGAAAGTTTGTTTCTGTCTTTCAGGGACAGTGGATATTTTACTAAAACTTTTCTTCCTAGACAGACGAGAAAGATAAGGCGGTCTTAAAATATCAAAGACAACAAACCAGGAAGAATACATGAACTACACAAAATCTGTTGATATTGTTTTCAAAACCACAGATTCTGATTTTCTAACTGAAAAATACAGGTTAGTATAAAATGAGTACCTCTGACGCTGTGACACTACGTATCTAAAAACCAACAGCGTATTTGCAGGGTTGCCTGTTTTGCAACACGTAAATAGAGCAGTCAATTTTTTTTTTTTTTGTATGCCTGGTAATCTGTTCAGCTTCATGATATTTGAAATATAAATGTTTATATATGAACTCCCTATTACATTTGCCTGAAATAATTTCAGATGGGTGTGAAATCTCCAAATGAGTGTTAAATATCTAGGACTTGAAAATCTTATCATGCTAAGCTGCACTTCTTACTACATCTCAGAACCCAAACTTTCTTGCCTGCGTTGTGATGCAAGAAACATTTAAACATGCATCTGTCTTTAAGTGTATGCATTAATCCTGCAGAATTCAGTAGCACTATAAACATGTGCTTAACTGTTTGCAAAATGAGGCCTTTAGATATTTTCTTTTTAATTTTACTCCTGCTTTAAATTTAGGGTCCTAAAAATGAAAAGGTAGTATCTTTGAGAGATATTTCGACAGTTAACATTTTCTGTTCCATCCTTCCTATTAATTATTAATAGACGTATACAAAAAAGTTTTTATATATTTATAATTTATTTTAAATACAGTGTCTTCTTTTATATAAGATAAACTTCTGTTACACTACTGTGCAATTTGCCTTCATGCAAATGTTTCTTGTGTTGTTTCGCTTTTCTAGTAGCTGAGGATTTCCCCAAAATAAATAGAAAAATAAATTAATAAATCTAACAATTTGCATATTCAAAAGTTGCAGCTCTAGTTTAAGTTGCAAAACAGATACACTTTTGGTGCATGATGGAACAACATGCTGTAGTTAATTCAACAGGTTAAGAGAGAACCTGAAAATAAGTACAGACTCCTGATGTTTAGGTTTTTGTTTTTACTCTTCTCTTTTGGAAATGCACACAGTGTAGCTCCTCCTGACAGATCCAGGCAACTTAAAGGAATGGGAGAAAAAAAGTCACACAACGGAATTTATTTTCTCATACTTTTTTTTTTAATTTTGCATTAAAGAAAGGAACTTCATCAACATTGATTGTCATTTACATAAAACATTCAAAAATCATGTGTGCATTATTATGGAATGCTAACAGTATTGAACTAATAATTTACAGGACATAAAAGAAGACAAAAATCTATTACATTCTAAAGTAATATAGAACTTTTTCATTTGACAGGGATGCCGGTCCTACAAAATTCATGATAAAAAATAAAACCCTCAATGGTCACTTTCTAAATGAATCAGGCTGTATTTTTACTCACATACACATAAATAAGGTCAGTTATATTAAACAAAGGAGAAATACCAGAAGAAAACTGCAGATGTAAAAATGTTGGATGAACTCCTGGCTCCATAGAAATTACTGGGGGGTTTTGCCATTGGTTTCAATGGAGCCAGATTTTTACCCAGTATGTCATGGTTCATTTGCGGTTTTGCTTTTTGCAGCTACAAGCCAGTTAAGATACATCATAGTTAATATACAATTAAGCTTAAAAAAAAAAATCACTCTTGACTTTATGAGGCATTTGATTTTAGAAAGGAATTTTTATTCATCTTTTGAGAGTGATTCATTTTGAGTGTTATTTGTATTTTATTTGATTGCTTTTTATCACACTTCTTGACAGGCAATGCAACTCTTGTGTATTACCAACAGTGGTAAGCATGTTTATCAAGTAGCAAAACAACACACCCCCAAAATTCAAATCAAATTGATTTGCAACAAGATAACTACAGCCAAGCACCAAATAGCTCAGGGCTTGGAGATCTGGGTCTTAACACCTCATTTCACTCTAACTGGAAATAGGATAAAAACATTAGATATTTGAAAGTGGGGAGTATATGAAAAATCAGTTTCTCTCATAATCCTAAAAGCAAGGAAGCATTTTCAGGGATATTTCAAAAATATTAGAAAGTTTCATTTAAATCTAAATATCTATTTTAGTTATGTTTTTCTTTTTTATAAATTGGTAACCATAAAATACTAGCCATTAAAGTCATATTGGGATGCTGGAAAAGCATCCCAATACTTTCCATGTTATTTATGCTCCTGCCTGTGTTATTATAGCTGTTCATAAGCTGGACGTAATTTCTTTTTCTATTACGATCTTTAAACATGTATTTGGTGAAGGTCAATTATGGCTTCAGATTACAGCTAATGAATGACCTGACCTCAAATTTGAATAAGAAATTAAAGGCATACAAAAATATTTTGCTCATTGGAAAGAAAGAAATGTTTCTATTAATATAATTCATGCCAGAAGGATTCATAAAAGCCATATGCTGTAAGGAAACATTATTTGCTTGAGTGAGCTTTCTTCAAATTATATCAGCCAAATGCAGTCTGCAGGTATTAATACAATACTCACTGTACAGACGCATTGGGATCATTGACATCCCATCTTTTTTTTTCTTTTCCATTACAAACAGAAGTATACACTAAACATCAACGGCTGGTCAAAAGGCTTTATCTATTACAATCAGTTTCCATAAAAACTGAAGAGTACATTACACTTACAGGAAGCAGGTACATAATTTGCTCTTTGATGTTTTTCCTCTTTAAAAAAAATCATTACAAAGTCTTATGCTTAAACAGAGACATAGAAAAAATCAGTGTATTCACTGTCCCAAGTTATTTACAGCAAAAATTACAGAGACAGCATACATAGTATCAGACCTTCCACAAGCATATATTAAAAGTAATTACATTTGAAAAAATATTTTATTTGTCTTCTACATTTCTACAATACATACTCAGGTTTCTTTCTTCTTGTTTTGTTTGTTTAGTTTTTAAGTAACTTTCTTTAGTGTTAATCAGATGAGGCAGAGAGTGCAGCTGTAAAATAAGGGATTTTGTTGCTATTCCAATTCCTATTTTATTTATACCGTCCATTCATTACAACCAGAGTAATTAGTTTAACATGGGAATTATCTCACAGCGATTAGCATAAATCTCAAAATACCCCATGCATTTGATTTAGCTGGGTGTTGATAACAGCTTAGAGTTCGGTTGTGCTTTATTTGTGGCCACAAGTACAATCACAGAGCCGCTCCCTGTAGCCTACCAGAGGTCACATTGCAGTCACGCAAGAGGCAAAGACTATCACGGCTAGTTCACTTGCTGTGCTACTCAGTGGCTTTTTAAGAATAAGTGCACGAATAAATCCCCATCTACTGCACGAGAATGTGGGGTCCACACTCTGTAGGGTTAAATGATTATTAGCATTTCTTACTTAAACAACAAAACACCTTTTTTGCCTGATTCTGACATTGAAGTGACACATTAAAAAAACACAAATGTAGTGCATCTGAATCTGAATCCCCAAAGTCAACAGCCTAATGTAGTTACTTTGACTTATTAAGCTGTGTGTCTAAACAAGACAAGTATAAGTGCTTTTTTTTTAATATTTTTTATTTTTTTTTAAATAAGCTGGTTTTATCTGGAACAGTCTTCAAGGTAAAGCCTGTTCTTTCCTGTTCTTTGTGGTTGACCATCTGGCCCTGCTTATTTTTCAATGAAGTTGCGTTCATGTTGCCCAAACAAGGGACCAACGTGATCATAATATTGAAAACTAGGAGACATTTTTAATATTCTGTCCAGACAGAGTTTTATATTGAACGTACTCTACTGCTGCCAATGTATAGCCATAAACAAGGGCCTCAGCCTTTTCTTGAAGCACATACATTTTTCTCAACAGCAGTGTCTTCAATCACAAATTAGCAGCTCCATCCAACGAATCCAACAAATATGCAAAAACACTGTGATATCTACATTAGATGAAGTTTTTTATGTTATTGTACAGAAGACCACGTGCAAAGCAAACGATTTCTGCAAGTACAGTTACAAAGAAACACTTATAATTTATTTATTGCTGCTATATCCAATGATGTTTTCTTTCACTCTCCCTACGTGCTGTGCTTGAATTGTGAGGATGATGAAATTATGTAAATGTAGTACATCATGTTACTGAACTCACTGTGAGCAGTATTATCCTCGCTGCCTGCAGTAACACCCAGGAAATCGCTCTCCTTTCACAGAGCATTCTCTCAACACAAACAAAATGCAAGGATCCTTCGGAGGACACTGATCCATCCATCATGTCACTGGACGTTCAGGCGGCCTTTTTAGGAGAGTTACTGATCTGTGAGCTACCACTGTAGAAATTCTAAGTCTCTTCACACATGGCTTTTGTCTGCAGTCTGCATACACAAGTGGTTTTTACGGTTAAGTGATCTACTGCAAACCACTTTTGGGATGTTAAATTACTGGTGTGTTTGGCTCATTGCCGCACAGCCTTACTTGCAGGGACAGTACAGCTAAGTGAGGACATGGAGGCTGGGAGGAAGGAGCCTCCTTCCCGCCTCCTGGGTGGAGCCTCCCTTGCAGGCTGCAGGTAAGCATCAGCTTTGAGAAAGAGCAAAAATGAATCATTTACCACTCCAGGTCTCATTCATTAGGAGCTACGAGTAAAAGGAAAAGGAAAGAGAGGCAAGGTCCTCTGGCCAAAAGACTGTTCTTTTTAATGCACAGGTATCATGCTAACAAGAATTCCAGTCGCTCAGACATCGCTCCCAGCAACCTGAAAGATTAAAATTCAAATTGCAACAGGACGGTGGGCGAAGAATATGATTATGAAAACCATGGTGCATAAGGATGCTGGCCTCTCCTTTCCAGTTCTTGAAGTTTTCCACC
>NW_010552290.1:16089-31553 GCF_000687285.1 Phaethon lepturus | reverse complement strand
GAGGGAATTCAGAAGATGAAGGGAGTCAAAACCCATGCAGTCACTGTGAGAACAGGAGTAATGATCATACTTTAGGCTGAGGAAAACGTCTTGGCTGGAGACCTGGAATTAACTCAATGACTGGCAATATAACCCACTGCAATTCGCCTTACTGTGTGTGTTCTTGTAATGATAAGTCTATAGAAAACATGTGGTGTAAATCTAGGGATAAGCAGAGGGCATTTCAAAATTCTAGGAAGTGGGAGTACTTTTCACTAACACAGTATAAAACGGCGTCATGTTTGCTTGTGGTGAGAAAAGGACTGTTGATATCATGAAGAAGCACTGCTACAGAGGCCTGTTAGAAGCTATGATTTGGTGCATCCCTGAGAAGAAAGGGTAAGCTGTTTAGCCACTTTATACTACTTTATAGTATAAATCTTTATAGTAATTTCTCCATGTGGTAGCTCAGCATAACTGTTGCTGTCATTGCTGACATACTATCATTTATTCCATGTCTTAACCCTTCTTCTTACATGCCTGCAGCAATTCTGAATGAGCTCACATTAATGGTACCTAAACTCAGTACCTTTAAACTGTACTTTCATTTGTTAGTTGTGTAAAGTCAGTAACTTCGTACAAAGCTCGCTTGCCTTTCTTTTTCCAAAAGGACTTGAACACCACGAACTGATGAGTCAGAAGGGCTCCACTGACTGTGAAACAAGGGTTGAAGTGAGTCCTGCATCAAGCTGAGGAAATGCTGACAGTGAATTCAGTTTATACCAACGTTACTTCTACTCACTGGCTTGAAAGCCTTGTCTGGGTCTCATTCACTTGGGCAGCTCAACCTGTGCCCTTCAAAGCCTCTAGCAATCTCTTCCTTGTTATCAGTGTTTTATTTATATAGCTATTTTTAGTAATGAAACATCCCTGAGTGGCATACAGTGCAACATCTGCGTCAAGCAGTGATTGTCATTTACAAAGCGTGAAACTTAAAAAGGAAAGAAGAGAACTGGGTCTTCAACACACTGTTCCTAATGGATGTCAGAGATAGGAGTTAGTTTCTAGAATGGAGACAGAAAGCGCTGGGACAGGTTGGTAAGCGTAAATACACTGTTTTGTTATTGCCAGGGAAAAGTAAGCTGTTCTGTCTCAGGCTTCCGTTTCATAGGCTCTTAGACATAACGTATTTGGCCAAAAAACTCTTTCATGTTTCAGTTTGATCTTATTGCCCAGTGTTATATTCCTGGGAAGTCCAACAGACAATGACTCTGAAAATAGGAGTTAGCTTCCAGGCTGGACCTTGGCTCTTCTGGAAAGAGCACAGTCAATGGTAGAGTCAGGAGGAAGGAGGATGGGGGGAGCCTGAAAGTCTTTCAAACGTACTTTGTAGAACACCTTTAGAGTGGGTGAAAAAGACAACAGGGAAAGGAGTCATCAGCTGCACATCTCTAACTGTGCTGCCTCACTGATTTGTGAGGCTGCTGCAGCCTTGGAGCAGCCCCCCAGCCTGGTGGCGGGAGGCTGAGAGGCCAGCACACAAAGGCAGCTTTGCATCCTCTTTCTGTAGCAGTTCTTATGTCAGAAATCCCTACAAACTTATATATGTCAGAAATCCCAAAAAGAAATGTACACCTGTGCAAGCTGCCGCCATGAATATGAACACAGAAAATCACCTAATAATGCTTATCTTCATGGACAAGTCTGGTAGCTGCTCCACTTGGAGCACCATAACCTGACTCAGGCTTTGAGACAGCACCAGCGCCCAAGGTGCACCAGGATGAATAAACTGATCCCTGTAAAACGGAGCTGAAACGAACAACGGCAAGCGTGAAGTAAAAGCATTAAAATGCAAGTATGAGAATAACGTCTGACTTGTGCTCTGCAGAGCTCTTAGGGGACCTCTTAACACTAAAGGCCGCTGACTTTAGGAGGAGTTGAGCACCTTCTGTGTGGTGCTGAGGTGCCTCCATTTTTAGTGGCTCTGGTTAGAGCTAAGGGAGCCTGAACAACTTGCAGAATCAATTCCTAAATGCTGCCTGTCACAAACCAATCAGAAAGATATACATTGCTGTTGGAAATAAGTTGGCTCAACTGAATGCCTTCTATTACCCTGCTTTTTTTTCTAGCAATCGCTAAAGCAATCTTTTCCATTAGAAGGAAATATGACTCTTGGAATTAATTCCTTATACAAAGAGCTGGCAAGAGTGACATTTACAGCAAAATTAAGTCTCTGTGGTAGTGTAACAAACAGTCTACATCTGCTTCCTTGATGTCAAAAATAATTTAGATCAATGTGGTTGAATTAATCTGAGAGCAATGCTAGAAGGAGAAGATTCAATACATGCTTTAAACATGCTTTTGTTAAAGAGCCCAGGTTAATCAATCATTAAAAATGTGTCCCATTTGAAAAGCTTGTCACTAAAAAAATCAACAAACATAACCAATTACTACAGAGAGCAGATGTGACAAATACTAGTTTTAGAGATTTAATTGAAGGGCTTCAAATACTACTGTGAACTAATGAAAGCCAAGAAGAAATAATGTGTACCACTAATATTTTCTGAAATGCATTTTGTGAGTGGATTATGCAGTTATTTACTCAAATTCATGCTATTTTATTATTTAAAGCCTATGGATAACTTGAACATATGAAATCCAATATCAACAATTTGAAAGTGTGAGCATAAATGACTATGTATCAAAACCAACAACATGCATCCAGCCTGTAACGTGTGATTGTTATTTGTTGTTCTAAACTCAGCCAAGGAAGGGCAATTTACCTATGTGGCCAATCCCAAATCACAGAAAATGAAATAAAATTTTTCAACCTTAGTTACCATGAATAAATATTGTATGAGAATGAATTTTTATTTTCGAAATAAACAGCAACATAATTTGCTCAAATTCTGTAGAAAGTAGCAACAAAAATAGAGCAAGCTGTTAATAATCAACCTTATTTGAAGATAAAAATTTGTTTGACAATATTTGTAGTTTTTTATACAGGCTATTGCCTATCAGTGGCAATGAAGATTTTGTATACCAGCATCTTAATATTTTTAGGACAAAAGGCAAGAATCCTTTTTTATTCCAGGACTGGATACCTCTCCCTCTGTGATCTCTGGCAAGTCATTTAACTCCTTTTCCTTCATTTTCTCATCTTTAAAAAGTGCTAGTAATCCTTACTGATTGAAAAGGTCATGAGGTTGCAGTGATTTAAGAACAGTGCTTTTTAGGATTCAAAGCCCTGCAAATAATGATTAAATAATGTCTTTTTCACTGGTGATGTCCATTTGGTTATCTTACCTAAGACATAAGTCAGAAATCCCAAGGACTGATTAGCTTATTTGAAAAGAACAAAACATTTTCAAGATGTGACACACAATTGTGAAGCACTACTTATAAACATGGCAAACCTGTTCATTTATCAGAACAATAATATTTATCACATATTCTATATTTCTGTGTGTTGGCTAAATATGTTGCTTTTGATATACTGAAGACAAATTTATAAAGCATTTCAAACAAATATATATGTGTGTGTGTTCTTGTGTTGGAAAAGGCAAGGAGGACATGAAACCCCTGCAGTTAAAACTGAGCATTTCTAGGGATCAGTTGACTTGACTTTTTTCCCAAACAAATTCTCACAAGCAGTAGATAAATATAGTTAATTAAGTTTTTTGATATTAGAAAGAGCTGGAGTTTGGGGTCCTTTTCATGGTTTTACCATGTAAAAGGGGCTTCAGATCACCTTATAAGGGAGTGCTGGTCTTAGGGTTTAAGTGGTATAAAGAAGCATCAAGAGCAATGCTTTATTATGTTAATTGAAAACACTTTAATGTAATCAGTAGAGAACAGAAAATGTGCTCTAAATTTGGAGCAAAAAAGGTATTTTAGAAATTGCTCTTCCGTAAGACTATGTAATTTTGAAGCCTATGTCAGGTTTGCAACAGAATTCTACAGAGCATAACTAACTTTGCTATGCAGATTTTTTTATTTTTTCTTTTTGAAGTTGTAACGGACCTACAGAGAAACATTTATTAGCTAAGCATTTGTAACTGCTCTTGTATTTGCTCTAGTACTGCTAAAACAGAGCAAACAAATGTTGATGTTGTCTAGATTGGATTCTGTCATGAAACATGTCTGTAAACTTGCAAACTGGCTGATGGAAGGCATGGGAAAACTCCACAAAGTACTTGGAACAGCCTGTGAATTATCTAGTCATGCAGAAAAGGGAACTGAAGATTGAGACCAAAGCTGTGCTAGTCTGCTGGAAAAGCTGGAGGCATCAAGTTATCACTGCAAGAAACCAAGTTCCTGCACCCTGGGGCTCAGCTGTGTCTCTGCGGGCTCCCTGTGACACCGCTCTGCCATGCGGCCTGGCAGATGGCAGGTCCTTTGGCCTCCCGGCCAGCATGCTCCTGCTTGGCTTGCCTCAGCTTGCACTGACTTCTGTGTGATTTGAAATAAAGAAATGTATCTGCTTGTGGTCCTGCCTTCACTCCATTTCTTCTCTACTGCCTGCTTCCTCTTATTTCTGCTCTACTCCCTCCACTGGTGTCCCCAGAGGAGACTTCCCTGAAAAAGCTCGCATGGGGTAAATGTGATGGTAAGGACAGACCCGTAGCAGAAACTGAAACCCTCTTCCATAGCTAAAAAGTCTACGTGTTGTATCTCTGGCTGAATCCAAATACATTAATCATGACTGCTAATTAAACTTAATTAATCCAGAAGATTAAGTCCATGGCAATCTTCCGCTCCCCTCTGTGTTTGCCTTTGGTTTTGCAAGCAAATGAACATAGAGTCAGTTTGGAGAAAGACAAAAAGAAAGCCCCAATCCTTTGCTCCCCTCCTGAAGTGCGTCTAAAATCAACCCTATATATGTATAGATATACAGTTATATGCATACAGATATATACATACATATATGCATGTGTATGTAACATACACACATGTATGTTTGTAAAGGAAACCGTCAGTCCCATCTAGACGATGGCTGTGTCAGAAACAGCGATAGTTACATTCGCCTTTGTAACCATGGACATTGCTCGCTTTGACCTTCCTCCTCCTTCCCTCCCTTCCTCTCTCTGACGCTACTCTTCAGAGCTACATTTTAGGCTTTCTGTGGTTTTCACCAAGTTCACTACTACCTCTGTGTTTCCGTTGAGTTCAGCAAAATAAAAACCAAGCCTTGCGACTACTTTTCAAAGCAGTATATATAAAATAAAATCATGTGTGGAATCCGAAAAATGTACATGTGAAATCATCTACGTTTTCACTCTGTGTTTCAGACACTTTACTGACATCAGGTCCTACAGTGTTCATTTTTCCCCCTGTAACAGGGAGAAAGTAAAAAAAAAAAAACCAAAACCAAACACACTTTTCGTCCCTCCACTAAAATCATCCAGACAAGGCTTTTGCACCATTGATACATTCCTAATGTTTCATTTACAGACTGCACGCATGCACTACATTACACATATCTCAGAAGTGATCCTGTCATTACACATCGGCAGCCGATAATTTAACTCTGACTGGCAAAGCAAATCTTGATTGCCCAAAGTAAATCTAATACATTACTTGGAGAGTAACAAATGCATGACAGCCGGGCTTAGCATCCTTTAAAAGTAGGCATGGGATTTTTAAGCTACAGCATGTATGCATATAATACCTACATATATATATATATTTCTCTCTAAAAAAATTATATAGCACATATATATATATATGTGTATTCCATACATGCACCATAATTTCCAAGACAGCTACAAATTTCCACATGCATTAAACTATCTAAAAACATAGAAATAGGCAAGTCTAATAAGTGGAATTTTCTTAAATTATATTTGAACAATAAACAGCAAGAGTAATACTGCGAAGTACTGCTCTATTCTCATGTATATCTACAATAAAATTCTAGGAACAGTTGTCTCCCAAAACATTCCCCAATAAAATAAAATAAAAAAAAAAAAGTAACACCCAGTGTCCTATATTTGTATAATCATTTTCAGTTAAAAAAAAAGTAAACGAAGAAAAGAGAAAAAAGACATCCCCACTCAGAGTTGCATATTTACATTCTTCAAACTGTAGCGGTGAAAAATAATTCTATTAAGTGCAGGACATTCCTAGTGTTGCAGTAGTGACATTTTTAACAAGTTCTTCATGAAAACATTTCTTTTTGTCTTAATAGTGACGCATTCCATGACTACGTGAAAATTCTATTATCCCCTTCACTTGCAGCCAGTGGTTGAGTCTGGATTGAAAAGCTCCTTGTATAATGGAGGAAACAGTGTGTTCACTATATCTGGATGAGATTGCTTAAATACCTGTAGTTTCTCTCCGTGCAAGTTGCAAAGTGCAGTAATGGTTGGTATCTTGGCTATTAACTGTGAGACATTAAAATAAAAGGAAAAGGAAGAGGGACGAGGAAAATTTAGTATAAATTGCAGTTTCCAAAATGAACCACGTTAACATCTTGATGGGTAAATGAACACAATACTCTGAACTCCATCAAAACTATCTACCCAAAGGACCAGACATTGTTCTTGCCATAAGAGGCTAAAACCAGTTGTCCTGAAATTTTAGCCGAGTGCCAAAAATGCATTTAACAGGAACTGCCTCCAGGAGTATTTTTTTAAGGCAGTCTCATTCTTACTAGGGTACCAACTAAAACGATTAGTGGATTGGACAAAAAATGCAGTAAAGTGAACCAAGGACAAGAGTAAAACAAGCCTTACTTCTTCTATACATTGCAAGCAGATAGTGTGCTGCTTTTAATTTTCATTAACAGAGCAATAGATGGAGAAATGGCTACAAAAAAAAAGGGTCACCATCAAGGAGTGTTTGGCTTTTCGTTTTAACAATTTACCTTTGTCAAAGTCTCATCGTCGAGGTGGTTCTTCTGGATCACATGTTGAAGTGCAAAGTAAATCTTTTCCTGAAGCTTCTGGACCTTCCTTGGCTCTATTAACCAGGCTCGATCTGAGAAAAAGGAAAGCAAGAGCTGAAGTCAAGAATGTACAGATGTGGGGCATGCTCATGGCGGAACACAGTGTCCCATGCCGGCAAGCATTCACAGCAATCATAATTCCCATGAGGAAGGACTGCATGATAATTCAGACATGGTTTCAGAGGCTAAGTATCTTAATCCATTAAAGAATCACTTGAGAGTTTAATTAACAGACAAAAAGTGTACAAAAACACAATGTTGGCTCTGCATCTTTTTGTTTAAACCAGGGTATTAGAGGTAAAGATGGGAGTAGAAATGAAACAAGGCCCAACCATTTTATTATTCTTTGTTGGTACAATCAGGGTTCTTCCAACTTCATACTGGCTAGGTGAAAAATTTGTCATGTTACCTCAGCGTCTTAATACATAAATAATAAACGTATTGATCAAAACAGTTCTTTGAAAATAACAGAATAGAACTATTTAAAAATTAAAATAAAATATATGTCATTATTTACTAGGGTAACATTTTGAGACCAAATATTATATTCTGAATAAAAAGAAATAGCTTCCTTCAAAAGAATTTCTTGAATAATTCAAAAGAATTATCAGTTGTTACAATGTCTTGAAGTGCAAATTTCTCATTATTTAAAAATCTTCTCTTTTTGAACAACAGAAAATAAAAGATTGTCTGGGAGGATAACATCTACAGACACAGTTTTTTGGAAACCTATATGGTTTCTACTGAACTCAAACCCCAAGTGTAAGAAGTCTTCCTTAAGACAAGTCGTAGCTTCTGGAGGCAAACACACAGAAAGAGAAGTAGCAGACCTCAAGACAACCCCAAAACCATTAATACGGTGTGTTTATAGCACCATTAAACCTTCTGTTTTCCCATGCTGCAAACTTGTTCCTTCCTTCCTTTCTCCCTGAATCCAGACCAATTTTGGGGTATAGATTTTAGCCGTCAAACATAAATAAGAAAATCTATTTTATCACAGAGTATGAATCTTCATTTACAAACTGAAAAGTGCAGGAAAATTCCTTTCACTTTCAGAGGTCTTTCACCCACTCCCAGCTGCTAAAATAACCCATAGAAATAATGTAAGTCGACCATTCCAATGAGCACACGTGCCACAGAGGCTGGAGCTGTAAAGTGTTTCATCACAGGAGGAGCAGGATTCTGTCATTTGTCTGACTGTCTGTGGAGAGGTGCGTATGGAATGTGTCCATCACAGCGTACTGTGAAAAGAGATGAAACCAAACCTCTAGCTACTTAACAAGTGATCGGGAAACAAAAATTATCTTTTCAGTAAAGCTTAGAAAATCATGCTCCCAGAAGGTAAGCCAATGGATCCTGTGCCACCAGTGGCCATAGAAACAGAATTAGCTGAGAATACACATAGCATCTACACAAATAAGCACACAGCAGTGCCTAGACTTCAGGGGTTAGGTGCCAAATTGTATGTTATTGCAAAAAACATGCCTTTCAATAGTGTTAAATCAAGGCCTATTGTAGTAGACAGGAGCTAAAAAGATTTATCATAGAGAGCAATCCTTAAAGATTTATCTTTCTGTCACAAGAATAAGCTTAAAAATAGACTAAAGCTGTTGGAGGACATGTTTCATCACTTATCTGTTGTGGAGCGTGCTGTATATAACACAAGAGTTCTTAAATTCATGACAAGAGCTAGGTGAAACTTTTACAATGGATATTAAGTTTGTCTTCCAAAACTTGGTTTTTACCACCTGAAAACCACCTGCAAATTTGACTGGAATTCCCCAGGTACCTCTAGTTATATTCACTAAAGTGCAGAAAAAAGTCAATAGATCAGTGACTACTCATGCATGATATAAGAAGCAGTGGTTCAATTCTGTACTTCTCTTTTTAGGTTTTCAACTTGCGTATCTTTAAAGAGTATCACTAGAATCATAGAATCACAGAATGGTTTAGGTTGGAAGGGACCTTAAAGATCATCAAGTTCCAACTCCCCTGCCATGGGCGGGGACACCTTCTGCTAAAGCAGGTTGCTCAAAGCCCCATCCAACATGGCCTTCAACACTTCCAGGGATGGGGCATCCACAACTTCTCTGGGCAACGTGTTCCAGTGCCTCACCACCCTCATAGTGAAGAATTTCTTCATTGTATCTAATCTAAACTCACCCTTTTTCAGTTTAAAGCCATTACCTGTTGTCCTATCACTACATGCCCTTGTAAAAAGTCCCTCCCCAGTTTTCATGTAGGTCCCCTTCAGGTACTGGAAGGCTCCTGTAAGGTCTCCCCAGAGCCTTCTTTTATCTAGATTGAACAATTAGAACTCTCTCAAGCTGTCCTCATAGAACTGTTCCATCCCTCTGATCATTTTGGTGGCCTCCTCTGGACCCGCTCCAACAGGTCCGTGTCTTCCCTCTGGAGCTGAGGGCTCCAGAGCTGGACACAGGACTCCAAGTGGGGTCTCACCAGAGCGGAGTAGACGGGCAGAATCCCGTCCCTTGACCTGCTAGCCACACTGCTTTGGATGCAGCCCAGGATATGGTTGGACTTTTTGGCTGCGAGCACTCATTGCCAGCTCATGTCCAGCTTTTCATGCGCCAGTAACCCCAAGTCCTTCTTGGCAGGGCTGCTCTCAATCCCTTCATCCCCCAGCCTGTACTGATACTGGGGGTTGCCCTGACCCAGGTGCAGGACCTGCACTTGGCCTTGTTGAACTTCATGAGGTCCACACCAGCCCATCTCTCAAGCCTGTCAAGGTCCTTTTGGATGCCATCGGTTCCCTCTAGTGTGTTGACCACGCTACACAGCTTCGTAGGAAAGAAGATGAGGGATAACTTACAAGATCTGCTTTTGCAAAAAAGAACATGGAAAAAAGGAACATAGCCAGTCAGAATTTCAGAATAGGAACTGGCACACAGTGGGCAGCCAGGTTATTGTCTTACCACCTGCCTCTGGCACGTTTGCAGGTGGACATGCCTCTACAACCTTTACTGGACTCTTTCTACAATGTTTTAACCTTTGAAATCACAAATCAATTTAAAGAATCACCACCAAGCACAGTGATTACATCCACCTTAAAATGAAAAAATCTATGTTTGTGCTCTGAATCAGATGGAAAATGGGTCTGGCACTGGGCTTTGTAACCTTGGGAATTGTATTAATGGATGTTCTTAGGTCCCCTTACTCCTAATGGGATGGCTTTGTTTCCTGTAAACCACCTTAACACTGAGATCAAGGGCACAAGAATTACCTTTCAGGATGGTGGTTTCTGTAGAAAAGAAGCTTGAATATGAGTACTTCCCATAGGGAATCACTGTGTACCTATGTTAGTGGGGAAGGACTACTGCAGGTACTTCTGACAAGCAGTGCAATTTTTAAATTTTTACGTATGTTCCGAAAATGAAACACTTTTCATATTGGGAGAAGAAGAAGAGGATGTTCCAGTTTATTCTGGAACATCCAGTGTGGAAGGAAATTATTTCTTTCTCTATTGCTTACTGTTACCATTTTTGTAATAAAACAAATAGCAAATTTCAATGTCAGTTCAATTTGTATTGATTTTCCCTCCTTCCCACTCCCAAACTTGGCAGCCCATCTGAAACGGGAATTATTTACACAATCCAGATGTTCACTCACATACATGCTGCTGCAGCCCACCATGTCTTTCTTATTGCATCTTCTATGACTAAAAACACACATGCTTACAGACTACAGAAATAAGCAGTCAGTGTGCATCAAGTGCTTTTTTTTAAAGTTTTGTTAAAGGAATAGGAGACACTGTATGTGTTCTCTTGCTTGCAAGTAGGGAAAACTCAACTTGGATCTGGAACGGGAAACTGTGGATTATTTCATCTCAGTAGCACTACCTTCAACCCTGAAGCTTGATTGTGGTGAATAAAACCTTGGAATTGCCTCTACTTATCTGTGCTACTTAGCAGAAACAGAAGCTGCTATTCAGGAGACACTTAGCTCTGAAAGGCAGTATCAGAACTGATGTATATCAAGACTGAAATGCTTTACTAGTGTTAAAGGAGAAGCTTTTACAACACATGTCTGCAATACAGCTGGCTCAAAGCCAGTGTTGAGTTATGAGCTTGTTCAAGTACTTAGTACAGCTGCAAGAAGTAGAAATGAGTGTGGATGCTTGGGCAACATGAACTGCTGGCAAAATGAAAGAGATTTTGGTGCCTTGCAGACTAAAGGGACATATGTAGAACTGCAGAGCTGAATCAGAATTTTGATGTCCATCTAATGCCTACCTGCAGCTAAACACATTTCATAAATTACCTGATCCAAAATCCATTAAAATCAATGGGAAAATTTCCATTACTGAAATAAGTTTTGCCCAGACCTAAGGCACAGGACACTCTGAAACACTAGAAACTTTCTGCAACCAGATTTTGTTGAGTACGGCTATAACTTGTTCTCCTTTCCAAGATTACCTAGGAGACAGAAACATGACTAGAAATTACATAACTGAGTTCTCTTTCTCCCTACAGATGAGATGCCCCCATCTGATCCAGTGTGCTTTGAAGTCAGCTGGACAGACAGAAACAATGAGATCATTCTGAAGCTATCTCCTATTTTTCCTGTCCTAACTGTAAGAAAAGAAGCTGAAAAGTGAAAAATCCTCCAGCTGTTACAAAAGAGAAATATTCTGTTAACATCTTACCAAAGAACTTCACAGCCCAACAAATTTCGAGGTTGTCTTCAGCTTTGCACTGAGTCAGTCTGCTGAACAGGCCGCTAATGCTAACCAGGAGCAAGCACGGGCTGCACATCACTGTCATGCTTACAGCTCTGGTCTTTTCAAACTGAGGGAGGAGTGATGGACAGGGACCCACCAGCACGCTGCCAGGCCCCTGTCCCAGAGGAAGCTTGGGCATGTGGGGGACAGCACACAGGCAGCTCTCATCCCTCTGCACAATTGGGACACCCCTGAGGTGGAAATGGTGGCTGTTTGGAGGCTTGTGTCTGGATCATCCTGGCCTAACACCATGAAAAGCCACTGGCTCAACCATTTCACCGCCCAGAAGATGACTGCAAGAACTGATCAAAGGGAAAATAAAAGGAGCAGAGTCCTTTCAGTAGGTGTCATTAATGACAAGAATGAACATGTTGACACCATCTGTGCTAGTCTAATTCTGCCTAACATAATCTCCACCACAGATGTGCAAAAGGGCGAAGTGACCTAGAGGAAGTCTTTAGCAGAACAGGCTGGAAAAATAATTCGTGGTGGTATTTTTTGTAAAGGCCTTTCAAGAGGTGGGAACTAGGAGTCTACCTTCCCTGAGACATATTTAAAAATTCCACACTAAATCGCAAACTTATCTACTAGATCCACATCCAGGGTCAATTCAACCACAAAAACCTCTTTTCTGTGGTCAGACAGCCAGCACTCTCTGAATACATACTTGCCTGTGCAGAGTTATGATATGTGAATGCATTAAAAAGAGCATGTTGTCCCTGGAATCACCACCTCCCACCTGGAGCTAAACTCAGACAGAACCTCATACAGATTTTTACTGCTCATGTTCTTATACCCACAGAAAAAGCCCACCATAGTTAGGGGCTATGTAGCCTGCTCAGGGCTCCCTGAAGATGCTAGGAGGAACATGCTTCTCCTTGAATACCATGCTTCTCTGTATGTGGTCTGGAGGAATGGCGGACTGCACTGCTTGTGCACGCACTCCTGCTGCATGTCTGTCACCCCCACACTTTGGATCTATGTGTAATTGCTGACAGGCAACAGTGAGGTATATTTGGGTAATTCAGGTATTCTTTCATTGCTTAATACATTGCTTAATATTGATTAACACAGCTTAAATAGCTATTTAAGTAGGTAGAAATAGAGGTGGAAAAGGATGAAAAAAAAAAAAGTTGTGGTGTTTGGAATGAAAAATTACCTGGTGATATCAGAACAGCAGATGAAAACAAGGCAATCTCCTCCTCAGTCAGCTGTAAGGAACATAAATTCTTTGCAAAGTCAAACGCTTCGTTCACCAGATCATCGGAACCTGCAGACGACAGAGGACAAAATCAATGCTAGAAATTTATCAGATCTTTAACCCGCCATGAAAAGTGAATTGTTTTGGTGTTAAAAAAAAATTGTGAGCGAATGTCTGTGCTTCTAAAACAAATGCCTTTCATAAGCTATTAAAATTCCACCTACACTGAAAATATATCACTAAACCAGTCATAAAGCACAAAAATTATCAAGAATTAGGGACATGACCTGTACAAAAATTGCACAGATATCTTAGAAGAGGGTTTTCTTTTCCCAATGTGGAAAGAAATGTTATTTTTAAACATATAATAAATTTAAGAGGTATGAATGACCAGTCGTAAACAGATTTCACACATATAAATTTGTTAATTAACAGTACAAGTATTTGTGAACATTTGTGAAAACGTCATAAAGACCAAAATAAATCGACTGTACATTCATAAATGCTTTAAACTTGTAAAGTAATGTGTTTACCCATATGCAAATAAGAAAAATATATACCTGTATGATAATCATACACACTTGAAGCAAATATGTTTGAGTTTTGTCCTGAATAAATTTCTGATAATATATCAGTCTCATGGATGGGCAAAAGACATATATTAACATTTCAGGTAGCACTCAATATCATGTTGAGAAATGGAGCAATTGTTTCAATACAAGAATCTAAATGAGCTTAAAATTTCTAGGCAAAATAGTATTTTAGGTAAATCCTTGGCTGTATTTTCTAGTAGTTCAACAGTTTAGTCCCCTTGTTGCTAGGGCTAAAATTGTCATCTGCAGGACAGAATTAGTGGGAGTGATTTGATATATCAAGCATAACTGAACTGTGAAGATAAACTGATTGGCTCTTGCCCTAAACTCATGTTTTATCAAAGCTTCAGATGACAGAGTAAGAAATCTATCTGAAAAACCCTCATGTTGGTTTTTTTTTTATTAGAGAAAAACACCTATCACTGCTAGCAGCTAGTGGAGTCACCTTTTTTCTTTTTCAGGTGCAGCCTAAAGATTTGGAAGTTTGGAGATTCAACATTTACTGGAGGTTTTCATTGTTGGACACAGTTTTCAGAAAAACAAATCTGTCACTATGTTGCTCAATGTAATTGGTTGAAAAGAGGATGACCAACATACCCAAGGCTTTAAACATTTGCATCCCTCCATACTTTCCTTCAAACAGAACAGTATTGTTGAGTGGGTTGAAGGCACGGCACATTCTCACCAAAACCACTTCCAGGCAGCCTATTAGACACAAAAAAGAGCTAAAGTACCACACATTACTGCAAAACATCAGAATATAGGAAATTTCAAGAAAATATTTAGGAAGACATCAGTCATTAGAAACATCAACAGGGATAGACACTCTTCGTGTTTACCTAGGCATCTAGATGATAAGTCTCTGAATGAGAGAAAGAATATTTCTGTCTGCTTTGAGCATAGAAAGGGGTAACTTCTGGTCCAGCCTAACCATCTTTTCTTTATGTTGATTTTTTTCCCCATTTCAGCAAACTGGCAGCCCGGACTTAATCTGAACCTGGGCAAACATTTTCAATTTGAAAAATTTCATGCTGAAAATTAGGCATATATTGAAACTCCTTTGTAATAATTAAACCTTTCTTATATAAAAAAGCAGCTTCATTCAACATGTACATAAATCCCAGCTTCATTTGGGTGGAGGGGGGAAACATCAGAAAGTGGTTTTAGGGAGAAAATAAAAGTTAAAATACTATCAAGAACACCCCTAAACTGAGTTTTACTTCCTTCCCACAGTTCTTCTTTCAGGCTGGGAAATAGCCAAAGGAATCTTATTTTTTTCTCCTTATATTTCCCTGTTATTTCCTAACTGCAAAAACACACGGTTTAGGAAAATGAAGGGAAAAAATTTAAGCATGCTTTAACTAAATCTAGATCTCCTGTAAGAGGAACTCTGAATCTGAGGATTCTTTTACACACATGCTTTTGAGTGAAAAGTTCTTATTTTCTAACTCCTGCTCAGCATTAACAGCAAAACAGAAAACGAAACCTGACATATTTGTACGTGCTGAAGCTAAGCAGAGTCGTCTGACAGTACAGTCAAGTACAACTATATCTTTTGCTGAAGGTGCAATAGTGTCGTTAGCTTTGCCAGCCAAATTAAAGAAGTTACCCGGGGTGCACTGGTACCTGCAGGATTTTCAAAATTAGTAAGAGCTTTAAAAAATTTTATTTTTCCAGGAGGTTGCCTGCGTGTTCCCAAGGTCTCTGTATCCCTTCCCTTCGCACCTGTGACCACCACCTCAGCCCAGCCCCACACTGAGCCACAGCTCTCTGTGCAGAGTGGTGCATCACACCGGCTTTCAGCCTTAATGAAGAGCTCTCTCTTGAAATAGGAAGCACTTCTTATGCTTTAACGAGCCACCTCACACAGCATCCTGCCTCTTACACACGGAGGGAGCAAGACACTGGTGTGACAGGGTAAATGCAGTTAATTACCAGTTGTGGTTCACTTGGTCATACCATTTTGTCCTCCTGAGTTTGGCGGTGTTACTACATAGTCAC
>NW_010552290.1:0-16058 GCF_000687285.1 Phaethon lepturus | reverse complement strand
TGATTCAGCAGGACAGAAATTACCAAGCCCCATGACAGGGAGGGAAACCCTTTTCCCCCTTGCCCTTCTGCACACACGTGCACACCAAGGCACGCACAGGGAGCACGGCCGGAGCGCACTGCCGTAATCCGCTCTCATTTATTCTGAAACCAACTGGCGCCGGCAGGGATTTTCCCTCCTGTGCACTGGCTGGAGGGTATTTCTGTAGTCTCATTAAAAAGATTAGAGATGACCACAGAGGCAGGCCCCGGTGAACCCGCGTTCGTTTCACTAATGACAAGTGGGGATTTTACAGGGTGGCAGATGACTGATTCGACCAGCTCAATTCGCAGGGTCCTTCCACCACATGTCAGGTTGGAGACTGCAGTTTCTGCAGCGATTGTGTGCATGCGTGTACTTAATAACCACAACCGACTGTAGAGAGAAGGGGATCAGAAGGCAGTAACGTGATTAATGTGGAAAAATAGGGAAGGGTTAATGTAGCTAATGAAACAGACTGAAATTAAGGCTCCTTCAAAATTAAAATGATTTGCAGAACAAGACAGCAGAGCACATTTCTAACGTGCCGGGTGCTAAACCAGTCTCAAGCCTCCGGTGTTTACCCACCTGACTTAAGGAGGAGAATTTGGTCATTCTGGCAGAGCTCCATGAAGCCTGTTATGCGCTTCGCAAACTCCACCACGTACTGGATGGCATGGGTGATCTGAATGGCACACTGCTGCCACAGAGCTTCTCTGGTCTTCCGGGGAAACACAGATGGAAAAGCAAAGCAGTGAGCAAGCAGGTTCATCAGTGCTTAAAGAGCTTCAGGTGGCCTTGCAGAAAGGGGCACTCCCCAGACTCCACCCCCACCCCCAGGCAGGGCTAGGAGCATCTCTGCTTCTCAAGGTACCCGACACTGTTCATGAGAAGGCTGTGTTCCCAAGCGGATTGCCCCAGTGATCCGCATGCTGCCATTGCCTCTTCAAAGCAGGAGAATGCACTGCCCAGTCTTAAAATGTGATTCTAATGTCAGCTTTTGTGCAAGGTAGACCAACAGCGGCACAAACAATGCAAACATCCCAGACTACGCTTAGGGAAGAAGTGGCGGAGTGCTATTGAGTTATCCCACAGAATATTTGAAACTTAATATGTAATTGAAGTATCACTGCAATCTGAACACTGATCGCAGCAAAATTTTGCCTCCTTCATAATAATTTTCCTTGCACTCACAAGTGTGCAAAGGTAAACGGGTGCTCTTGGTTTGTATGTCACAGCTCTGCAAGCTGTGGTGTGTTTTTATTCTTGTTAGTACTACATAGCCCCTCAGCTTTCAAAGAACAAGCTGGAATCTCTTCTGTCTCTTGCGTGATTAGCTAATGTGCCAACTGAAATCTGACTGAAGAATCCTTGCTAGCGATGCTGGTGCAAGAGGCACAAAGATTTCTGTTGGCTGGACTACCTCTGAAGAGGTGCCAGTGCGAAATAGTCGACCTGAGAATTGCAGAGGTATTAAAAAAAAAGTAGTGTAATGAAATAATTTTTCCACCCAGTTTTTAACAACTTCAATTTAAGGACTACTTTTAGTTTGTCATTATGTATTGCCTATAAGTGACAGATATTTGTTGTTCACATAAAAAGGGGATGTGTTTTCAAAATTATAAGGAAACAAAGTTAGGTTGTCTTATTTTCTAAAAATCCTCATAACAGAGAATCCAATCCTGATAGCATTAAAGTCAACTGAGTATCTGCATGAAGTTTAGACCTGCGATAACAAGCAAAGTATGGAAAGCTGGATTCCATAACCATGCCTAAGCTTCCACATTAGCAAACATCTTAACATGCTGGAAAGCTGCTGCTTCTTTTCATGAAATGTCACTCCTTTGCTTTTGGTAATCAGTTCCTCAAAGATATTTAAAAGCTTATTTTGACCTCTATGAAGCTCATTAACATATCCTTGCCAAATATATTACACTGTCAACAATTTCAAACCAGTAGGAGCAGAAGAGAAAGCATATTACAGGATTGTACCTTGCTCTGGTAGACCTTGATTTCTTCATATGTGTGGGTCTGCCACGCTAGCTGGTGTAGTTCCTCCATTGTATATTGACAGGTCTCCAAATGAGATTTAATGATATTCTGTGCAATTCGATCTGTGAGGAGGAGAATAAAAAACAGTTTGCATGAAACAGTGAACAGTGCTTTGCAATAGCAAAATGTTGAAAACATTGAAGTTATTGGAAAAAGCAGATTTAAAAGAATATTTTCTTTCTAATGCTACCTTTCTCATTTTTTTTTATTTCTAAAGATGGCTGTTGCAAAATGTTTCAGTATTAAACACAAAGCCAAAAATTCCCGATAAATAGTGCACATGAAAATAACAATGAATTTTGTGAAACTATTTAGACTGTTTCATTCTGGAGGTGATTTCACCCCCCTGCCCCCGTGTTTAAATAAATATCATTTGGAGACTCTAGTTACTTGATTACTTCTGTCTGCCCCAAGCCTGTGCAACTGCCCAGCTCTGACTGCTCAATCCTGACATGAGCATTTACATTACCTTGCCGTGACTCCTATCAGAGAAAGAGGAAACAGGTCTCCACTTTTTTCTCATTAATTCTCAGCTGGATCAGTTTCTGATTTAGCTTGAATGACATGACTTCATGCTAGCAAGGGGTGAAAACTAAAACTTGTATCCTGTGTTTTAGAAGGACAGATGTGGGGAATAGATCTTACAGGATTAAGTTACCTTAAAGTTATTCTGAAATTGCAGCCTTCAAAACTACTGTGTAACATGGAATGCAAGATGCAAAGGGAAAGGGAAGCATTAAGTGCTGGCCTGAGTTCCCACTGAAACTAAGAGTAAACTTCTCAGGGAAGTATTTTAAAGTAGATCTTTGCCCTTTAATCCACTTGAGTGGATTAAAAAGATTCATAAAAACTTCCAGCATGAATTCATTAGCACTGGAAGTTGAAATGGCTTGATAAAACATGCTTTAGAAATGTGCAAGTTCTTATTTTGTAGCTTTGAGACCTACATGTCTAATGAAGCTCAGTGCTTCAGCCTGAAGACATTGTTTAAGCTGGATACCTTTTAAACAACAGAACAAATTCGAAGTCACGGAACTGAACTGAAGGTTTTGTGGCACAACTGACATTTTGCAGAAAACATATTTGTCAAAAAAGGAAAGGACATTGACAATGCATTAGCCAAATCTGAGCACAGGAAGTAGAAAGAACTAGGAATGTCACAATGTACTCATTCACAACCTCAACTGTTTGCATGCAATGGGTGGATCTGGTGCTTGGAGTCCCAAAATAAGACTGTTTCTTTGGCCAAATGTTGACCGAATTTAAAAACACCAGCAAGAAGGAAAGATGAAAATAATGTAAACATGTATACGTTCCCTGCAATCACTGCTATCAGAGTGTTATTTAAAGGAGAGATGCCTGTGTTACTGACACAGTTAATAAGTTGAGACTCAGTGGAAAAGCACTGGAGAAAACACAAAAGAATTCCAGGTTTTTGTAGGAACAATAAAACCCGCTCAATTCAGTCTTTACAGGTATCCCTTTAAAGGTCAACACTATCTTTAGGTTTCTTGATGGAAGAATTGACTCAGGCATAAAGATAGCTAAAAGTGTGTATTAGTGAGTACAGGGATCTATAAATTTTTCTTTTACGGAAGGTTGGTTATAAATTTTAACCCATGATGGTAAGCTGTTGCATTTTATAGTAAAAGCCTGCCAGATAAATGGGCATGATGATGAAAGGGATGATGAATTTAAACAGATTGTTTTAAAGGATCAACAAAGGTTTATTTGCATTTCTTTAACCAAGAAAAGCAAGGAAACCCCACCTTTTCTAGAAAGATCAAATTTTAGATGTTTACCCTCATATTGTTCTATTTAAAGTACAGTTTTAACAATATTATCTTTCTGGAAACATTTTTATTAAGCTCAAGCTATAGGTTTTGTCAGTTATGTTCTTGGAAGAATTTGACCAAACAGAACTGAGGTATAGTCAGAGGAACATTTAGGCCTTGTATCTAAAACAGTAGTGAAAGAAGTATGAGTTCAACTTGTATTACAATTCTGCAGCCTGAAAGCGGAAGGATTTTGGTCTCTGCACCTGCTGGCTGGTGCTTCCTAGCCCAGCTCTCCTAGCCTCACCATTTATTACGAAAGCAGGAATTACTCACACTCTTGACATAAAGAAAATGCTTACAATAAATACCTCAAATTCTTAAATATTACTGCATAGGCAGATTTTGAATCGGATAAGGTGACCTGATGCCAACAATCTGAAAATAAGAACTTTTCATTTCACTGACCTCAAAATATACTTGATTAGCAGTTCTACGTTACTGCAAAGATCCTAAGCTCCACTCCTTTCCTACCATTTCTATATTTACCTTAGGACCGAAGAGCTGACAAACTCTTCAGAGTTTTGTAAGAATGGCATCCTGTGTTTTACCTCCATACGTCTTTTCCTTACAGACTTGTGCTTATGTTGAGCTGACTGTAGAGCCCATTTAGATGTGTGAAGGCCCAGGGCAACCGCAGCAAGCAGCGGCTCCAAATGCTAACATCCAAAGAGGAATCAGGTGCAAGACAGACTTGAAACTTTTGTGCCATGGGCTAGGCAAGGCTGAGTCTGTGATGGAAAGGGTACATTCGGTCTCCGGGGAGGAGGGGACTGCTCATTCAGCATAAGCAGCAGAGGAGGATGCTTGCTTACACTCAACTCTGGAGTCTCTGGAAGGATCTTTATGCAATTGTTGCTGGCTGTGCAGAGCTGGCATGATGCAAAAAGTAAAAGAAGTCTAAGCTTGTCTTGGCTTCTCATATGGTCCAGCAACAGAAGATCTAATGCAGGCAGAACAATAAGCATCACTCTCAAAGACCATAGCCTTTTTTTCTGACATTTTCAGATTTTAACATCTTTTTGTTAATGAAATTGGAATCAGTACACATCTTAGCAAGTCCCATGTAGAAAGAAGTTTCTAAACTGCTGGGAATAATGTACTGACATCTAATTTAATCCTGTCCTGTCACACGGCACAGGTACTGTGCTGTACCCAAAATATGATACATTTCTGTGGGACCTGGCAGCTCTGAAACACTGCTGGCAACTGAGTTCAACAGTTTAATTCTGTTCATAGAACCACAAAGAAAGGGACAATGAGGAAAGAAAGCAACCAGCTTCATACAGCAGGAGGAGAGCTACTGCCTTGATGCAGAGGCTGCAGCCTATGGAGGCAGGCATGCTTCTGGGTTAACGCTCAACAGCTATGTCCTTCCTGTTCTCCAGGCTAGAAGAGTCCACCACAGTTTCTCCATGCATAAAGTCTTGACTTTTGTTCATTTTGTTTTCAAAAATCTTGAGACAGAGATTTCAAGGGTATCCTTACACTGGACAGGTGCATGGACACAACTAGCAATCCTGTTTAGATGGTCTGCAAGGACTGTGAAAGACAACTCCATTTTTGTGACCTCAGTGTGAAGTGTATTTCTGCTAGAAATTTTGTCAGCCTCCATTTTACATAAGTTACAGCAGTCTTGCAAGGTTTGCTTTATGAAGATAAAAACAGAAGAGATGATGCTGGCCACTCAGGTGTGAGAACCAAAGTCTGCAACATTTTATTTTACAAGCACCAACTGTTGCAAATGTTGAGTGAAAATTAATAATTCCAACCAGAACAATCACTGAGCCTGCATGGTATACACCACCAGCGTTATAACAACTATAGCTGTGACCTGCAGGATTTGTGAAGCTTACCTGCTATAGTATGTAAACACAAATGTAGACTAGGTGCTTCACTCTTCCTATTTTGTCTATATGCTGGGTTTATTTTAGTAGGGCTATATCTCGTACCATGCATCATGATCACTTGATATTACCTGATACCATGGGGAATATGAAAGCCACAGCATATCCTGGCTGATTGACTGTGTCTGGGAAACATGGCGCACAGTACATATCATGTTCCCAGTGTCTGAATTCCAGCATGCACTGTGACACAGAAGCATTTACATTAGATAGTTTGGTTCTAAATTTGAAGACTTCTTAGTATCGCTACCTTGAAATTTTTTATGGAAAGCAGACACTTTCTGTACAAATGCTATTTTTCATTAAATCAAAAAAAAAAAAAAAAGGTCTAGAAAAAAGTATTTGCTTCCAGAGAGATAAACCAGAAACAACATACTCAATCAATATAACAGTCAATAGTTGTAACCAATATGAGGTCTTGAAAAATCAGAAATAGTCAAACAAGATATATCCTGGAATGGCCACTTACGTTTCATTTCTGTCCTGTATATATCTGACTGGTTTCTACAATGGCCCACTATTCTAGCTGTACAATCTTGTCCATTCTTAGGGTTGACAAGGAAACCTAGATATTGTTGGCTGGTGCAGCCATAGAGCAGAAACCCGAGAGGTCAGGCTGGCCTCCATGCCCCGCAGGCGGTCGGAATGCTGCCTTTCCTGTCACAGCAGCTTGGTACTGCTGATGGAGCCCAGAAAGGTGCCAGCTGGATGGGAAGATAAATTAATTGGGATTTTGCAATGCAGCAGTGTAAAAAAAAAGTCAAGTGCATAGGAGACGTCCAGAAGAAGCTGAATATTGTACTTCAGGAAGCTTTATTTGTCAAAAAGATTTCTTCCTCATTCAGAGAAAACATTGTGGATTTTCTTGAAAGAAATACTCTGTGTGTGTGTGTGTGTGTAATTTTATGGTCTGTGACATGCAGCGTGTCAGACAAGGTGGCCTCTATGCCTATGACTAGATGGAGCAGCAAAAACGTAACAGAAAGATGTACATGTACTGTGGGTGACACAAAGGCTATACAATGTGCAAGGGAGCATGGCAGCAGAATAAATAAACATCTGCGGAACGTGCTCCTGGGCTTGTGGCTCAGTGGTTACAAATTAGACTGTTGAGGCCGATACCTGAAAGAGGCCATGTGCAAATATTGATGAGAACTGTCCTGAAACATAATGAGGGATCTCACTGGTGCTAACAAAATGAAATGAAGCTATCAGGGAAAAGCAGCATCTGAAGGGTAAGATGTGGAAAATAAGACATAGAGAAGATAGGGATGAGGAGGACCACGAGAGATCAACGCTGTTTTAGCAAAAGAAATGGCTTTTAAATTTGGCCTGGCCTACCTAAAACTACCGAGAGAACAAACAGACTTGATTCTGAGAGTATGGTCCAGTGAACAGTGAAGTAAGCTGTACCACAATCAGTGCAACAAGCCCATCCTGGTTTCCTACAGACACGTCAAAAATCACTTGCCATTCCCTCCCTGACCTCCCATCCCCCATGTTTGGCTGCGTGAGAGGCACCATGAACTTGTACAAGGGGCCAGTCTGCTCAGGCTGACTGGCCAGCGGCCACCGCCTCTTGGGGTGAACATGGGCCTGGGTCACGGTTTCTGCCTTTCCCTAAGGTTGTCTGTCTCCTTCACCTGCTGAGTAGCCTCTTTTCCAAAGCTTATGGGAGCACAAGTTTCTGAGACTTCTGCTTCCCTTCATTGAAGCTGGACAGTAGCTAAAGAAGTGTTGGACAGGCCTGACAGAAGGACTGGGCAGACAGAAAGACTGCAAAAGCCCTATTCCATCAGCAAAACAGGCCAAAAACATACGTTGCAAGGAAAGAGTCACAGCACACAAGCTATACACCTCTTGCATAAACTTGGGACTACAGCTCACAACTTCCAGAACAGCAAATGACCTTTCTGTTTCCAGTTTTGGCTACCCTACTGGGCTATTTTTTTTTCTTTCTCTCCCTTTTTTTTCCCCCTTACTGTAATTTCTTATTTTAGATTTCAGTAGACACCTCACAGACAAAGGTTATGACAGCTCAAACATGTATTGCACCAGCGGGTTAGGAGCTGCTTAAATCCTAAGTACGTATAGAAAACTGCACATTGCAACCTAGATAGTATAAATCGGCATAGCGCAGAGCTGCAGGAGTCTATCTTCAGCTGAAAAGCCAGTCCTGCCCTTTTCAGACATTTCCTTATAATATTTGGAGATCTCCAACTACAATACTGAGAAAAACTCCAACTTGGGGTCAAGTACAATGCTGGTGGAGATGGGTGTAATAACTCCACAGATTGCACACAGCATTCACCAGCTGTGAATTTGGCCTGCTAAGTGGAAATTATCCACAGTACTCAGCAGTGTCTGTTTCCTACAGGCTCTTTAGTTCTTTCATTTGTCTCTCTTTTCTCAGGAGAGACTCTGGTTTTTCTCAGCATTCCCTTCTTTTGCACTGGGAACTGAAGAACTTTGAAGTGTGCCTCCTAAAACACTGATAATCATCCTCAATTAAAATGAATAATGAATTTTTAATTTGCCACTTACCCTTAGGATCCAGTTGAGTAGCTAAGAGCTCATCTCAGCTTATATCCTAAGTTGAGCTCTCGCAGGGATCCACTTTGAATTAATGCTGCAATAATACCACAGCTTTGGCTGGCTGCTATAAGCATGCATATCAGTTCATACAACTATCAAAACTCCAGCTAGACTTTCTAAATAAAATCTCCGTTCTAGGACCTAAAATAATGCCAAGCTAGTATCAGATCAAGACTCTTCTGTACCCTAATTCAAGGGTAGTATGACTGCAAACTGAAAAGTTTTGCACACTGGTTAAATTACACAGATTACCTCAAGAAATTCTTAGACAGTAGCTGAGAGTGATATCAGCAATAAAGGAAAAGTATGTCTTGTGGTTGCTGTCAAACATGAATAATATGTGCCAATTTTTTTAAATGAACTGGCTGAAAAGTCTGAACTTTTTTCACAGAAAAGCAGGAACACGTTTTCCTAAAAGTGGTTGCAAAAAGCACATCCCATTTTTATCTGTCCCTCGCATTCTCGATGTCATAATGCACAAAAGATTTTCCTTTTCAAAAACTGTTATTAGATAGACTAGCAAGTTTCATAACCCCTATTTGTTTAATAAATTTGTAACACTACACAATATGCAGCCTAGGAAGATGATATGAAACATTAAAACACTCATATGAGACTAGAAGTGCTTGAATTTAGTTCAGGAATAACCCTCCCTTGCGTTCAAGTTATTGAATGCTTACTGTCAGGAACAGATTGCACATTGAGGCAATGTTATGTGTGTGAATTCTGTATTTCCTCTCTCTCCCTTCGAAATAAATCAGTGTTTCATTTGCCTTTCAAAAAAATGCTAATAAATGACAAGAAATGACAATACAATTGGATGAAGACCTAATCTGTAGGAACCTAGAGGATGGACCCAGAATTCTGTCAAATCCCAGAAGATATTTATAAATGCTTAAAGGTCTCCACTTAATAATACTTTTGCTGGGTCTCAGCCAATTTAGTAAAAAACGTATATTTTGTACTAATTAGAAATCATTTAGCTGGCAGCAAAAGCAGTAACCAAGGCAATAGCTAGAGCTTACGGGACATGGACTCTACAGGCACCATGTAATTACCACAAATTTATTGAGATGAGCTGTTTCCTAACTTCTTCCAGCATAGCTTACACAAAGAGATCTTTATATTAAAATTGAGACTGTTCCGAAACAAGAATGTGGTTTCATTTATTACAATTAAAAAAACATTGCTTGGAATGGGCATTGTTCACTGTGAACCCTAGAAATATGCATGGAACAATTGGAATATTAAGGGTTTTAAACTAGATCTGGAAGGGTTTGCCCTGTCATAGTCTGCAAAAGGCTGGGAGAGGTTAGACATACCTTTTAGCACTTCTTTCACTGTCACAAGCTTACGTTTAGCTTTTTATGAAGATTTTAAGTAATCTAGGTATAGAAATGCTTTAAAAAGTAATGACAAAACGTTCTCCCATGGCTCTATTTTCCTGTAGTGGCAACTGAGTTGAATCAAGGTGGTGTCTGCACATGGTGTCAGAAAGTGAAACAGCTTGGTTATCATAAGCAATGCCAGAGATTTCATTGATCAAGAGAAAAAATGTCCATGCAGTCAAAAATGAACACAAGACAATGCTCCATGCCTTAATATCTTGCTTTAATTATTCCAATTTGCATGTGACTTTCATCCCTGCAAGACTACTGCACTATAAAATCTGTGTTCTGATAACCAGTTTCAGCATTTGTCCAAGCCCTATGTCTTGTTGCATTGCATTTTTCCACTAAACACATCCATGTTCCTCTCCCGGGTGTTTCACTCCAACTTTTTCTCATATATTTTTACTCTTGTATAAAAGAATTGTTGCTGTTCTATGAAATAAAGTATCCAAACTGAATGGACTGAAGAAAGACATCATTACCTATAGAGCTGGGAACAATATCATAAGCTGCATAACAAGCAGAATTACATTATTCTCAATAATAAGGTGGAAAGTAGTGAAAAGCATGAAGTGAGTGATGAAATCTGCCATACAGAAGGCACAGAGTGTGAAAAAGTGAACTATGGCCTTGGAGTCAAACTTAGGATGTTGCATGTGTACTGGGAAAGAAGAAAATTTGTAAAACCAAACTTCTGTTGGCTTCCTTGTGCCTGAGGATTAAAGAACAATTGAGCAATGTTGTCCAGGATGACTAAGAAATACTCTATGGGCCCCATATTAAGCTCTCAGAAAACACAAGGTTAAGTATGCATATTGTTGGTGCTGACTGCCCAGAAACAACATACATAAATATTAAGGACAGGGAGCATTGACGCTGGGATAAAAGAGGTTGCTCAGACGAAGAAGTAAGCAACATATCACTACTAATTCAAACCACACCAATTTTTGCAGATAGTATGCCACTTCCACATACTACAGTGATTCCTAAATCATCACTGCCTTGCCCTCTTGATTCTCATCTGCAGTGCCTGTATTTGCCTCCTCACGGGTTGTGTGCAAGACACAAGCCTGCAAGACAACGTCCTTCACATATCCCAGTCCCTCCGTGCTCTGGCCTTCTCTTTTTGAGGGTTTCTTGCAGAAAGCCGGTTGCCGATTCTTCTCCTATTGACATTGCTGCTCTGAAGCATACGAGAGGGAATCGGCCAAATGGCTATTCCTATGCCTGGCAGCAACAGCACGCCTCAGTACTCGTTATGCCATTAGCTTTACATTGATCTTTTTGTGTGATTTCTAATCTGACAATATTCACAGCACAGCGCTATTCCTGAGAAGATTGCCATGATATATGGTAATATATGGGATGCATGATATGGTATTTTACATATTTCTACTGCTACAAATGGTTTCTTTCTAACTGCTTTTTGGATTCTCAATAGTATGAACATATTTTGTGAAGTTTGGTTATGCAAGAAAATATTCATACCTTTTGAGAAAAGGAGGAATTTTATATATTTGCTTTAATGGATTAGAAATATACCCACTTTAAAGAACTAAATTATCATGTTTTTGAAATGTAAGGTGTAGATAAGGTTGATTTTTTACCATTTAATGCATCTCTTTAATTAATTTGTAAAACAATCTGAAAGGTAGGTAAAATGGAACAAAAGATTACAAAATGTTGCCCATTGTCTATCTCAGTTAAAAGATGTCACTGATTTTATTAATTTCATTGCTTAATCCATCTGCTTTTATTGTTCAAATAGTCATAACCACAGTTAAGATGGGATCTAATTGTCTTCAGTGCTGCAAAAAAACATGGTCAATAGAAAATTTTAATTTCTTGAAAACATGCATCACATGCCAGATGTAATTATATTTTACCTCTCTGTGAACAAAACTCTTGATTGTATTCCCACTTGCAACACTTATCCCCACAATAAACATAAAGGGTAATATCTAAAATAACATTTTCTGCAGCATCTATAGTGCATGGTCTGTAGTCTGATCAAATCCCAGCTAGGAATACTGCTAATGGCCATCATTGGTAAAATTATTGTGACGTTACTAGTTGGTCTGCATTTGACATATGAATTGACTTAACTGAATGAGAAGTTAAATTGCTTTCAGAAATAGCCAACAAGCTTTATAATTTGCAGGAAAACCCAGTCTGAGATATACTTTTAGGCTATCTATGTAGTGCATTTCCAAATAGTTTTAGATTAATTATTTTACTGTATAAATTTGAACTAGAGTTAATAAAAAGGCACACTGCATCGTGCTTATTGAACTGCTATAATTTCTGTTAAGTATAGTCAAGCAGGATTGCCAGAAACAACATGCAACTGCTCCGAAGTCCACTGCAGTTACTGTGAGGCAGCCTGTGCTCAGTGATTTGAAAACCACAGAGTGAAGAAACTGGTGCTTAAATAATAGTACCTTCTAGAAAACAGTCTTTATTTTCTAAATCTACATCAAGAGTTACAATACAAACTCTTGTCCTCCCTAGGTCTTATTAAATCAGTAAGTGCTAAAAGATGCACTTAGTAAAAGATAACAATATAATCAGCTATTTATGAACATTTGGACCATTTAAACCAGCTGGCTGGGCAACACAAACTCATTAAAGCCTCTATGTAAATCTGTAATTAGGCTGGTTTTGGTCTAAATTTACAAATAAAGAGAGATTACTAATTTGGAGGTGGGAAAAGATAGAACTAGGAAATATTACAAACTTTCAAAAATATTTCCCCCAACATTTCTGCCAAATTATTTGTTGATTTTATTGGTTAAATTTATTTCTAAATATATGGTTAAAAAAATCAGAATCTACAATTATTAAAACTACCCTTCATTCCAGCATCAGTTCATCTAAAATGCTTCAGCATCATAATGCGCTAATTTATTCCTCCACTTTTCTGTCCATTTTTTATGAAGTTGAAGTGTTTCCTAACTGAGCAACGCTGTCAAATTAGTTTTAAATCTTGCCATTCTCAGGTCTTTTCTTGAGTGCAGGAAAAGGCGAAAAAATTCATTAGTTAAAAAAATCGCAGAAGTTCTAAGTTTTGTCACATGAACTGAAATGAGTACAGAACTGAAATATTAATTTATTCTGATTGTCACCTTTAAATAGGTAATGATGGTAAGATATAACGCCCTAAGGGTATCCGTGCAGAGATGCACATGCTGCACATTTTTAATTGCTCACTAGATGGCAACATTGATCTGCTAAAATACAGCTGTAGGGCTGTGGACATCTGCCCCGTAAAAATTGACTGTCAACGTTGGTGGGAGGGCTATTAAACCATGGCTTAGAAAAGGAGGTGAAGAAACATTACACAGGACTACACTCATAAACCCATCATTTCTGCTTCACTGTGTGGTGGACAGTGGCCTTGTAAAGGGAACATCAACACAGACGTTAATGTCACCGTAGGTATGGGTTTTAGTTAGAGTTCATTGCATTTTGAGTGTAATGGTACATACAGTGTCCCTGAAGATAACACCTAACTGATCATACATGTTCAGTAAGATGTATATTAACACTTGATTTAGCACAGGGAACAAATCCTGGAGATTTAGAGAAGGGAGTTAAAGAATAATAATTTAAAACTTTTATCACATTGGAGAAGTGCCTTTGCAACCTTCAACAGCAAGGCACAGCATACTTTTCAGCATACTTTTTAAGACATCAGCCTGATGCTGGTATCTATATTGCATGTGCAACACAGAGTGCTGTGGACATCCATGAACAGCATAGGCATGGAGAAATAAACTAAATTCTTCTAACGTTAATGGTAACATTTACACTGAAAGGATAAAGGTGTGGGACTGGCTTTCAAATATGTCCTCAGCAGAGGAGTTGAGAATGCTTCCAGGTGAAAATCTCCTCTCAGGATGGGATAGTGGATGAACTAAATGCTCAGCTCCTGCTTGTATGCTATTGAGTACATTGCGGCAATGGAATTTAATAACTTTACAGTATACAAAGTTGCTCACTGTAGGTCCTGAGATAAACGTACGAATACAGCTAAATTAAGACTTACATATGCACAGGGTGTAATTTGCAGCTACCAAAGGGGGCTTTTCTTTCACACACCCATCCTGAGGCAGTCTTTAAAACGTTTTGAATGTTTTGCTTTACTGTCATTTTCCAGTCAATGGGCCAGAGTCAAAAGAGCTGAGTGTTACGGTGGATTTGGTGAGTAGAGCAGGTGATGCCTCCTTCAGTTCTCACCACATGGCTGCCCTAGAGACCTATTGCCCACCTTAAGATACACACAGCAGAGCAGGGTCAGAGGGGCTGGGAAAGGGAAGATCAAGCCCGAGACTACCAACCTTACTTCCTATTTGACTTTAATTTTGGTAGAAATGTATGCTTTCCAAGCCATTGGGTACCTTCAAATAGCACTGATGTTGGAAGAAATGCCCTATAAATACACAAACCCAACACTTTTTTCTGTAATTACAGAGGCTGGGCTAGGTGACCTTCTGTACGCTCTAGTGGTGCCTTATTGACTACCTAAATACACACAGCCACAGGGCACTCTTCAGTTTGACCTGGAGTGAACCCTTAACCAACCCGTTTTCTTCACAACTGTGTTCGCTAATAATTTTTTCTCATCTTTAAGAAATCATAGGCTGGTAATCTCAACTGCAGTCAAGGCAGGGAAACCTTCCCATTAACTTTTACAGAAAAGGATCTGAACCACATGTTTTCTGAGGAAAATGCAATGCTCAGCTCAGTGACAGATAATATTATGCACATATATTTAAACAAGATGGACATTAATTTGACCAAGTCTAAAAATAAGCCTTTAATACCTGCTAATTTAAAATCACACTTGGGAGCAAGCATTGCTGTCCCTCTACGGTCTACCAGGGTCAGGAAACAGAGCTCCCTTGTCCCCTCCGGATTTCTCATGCACCATCTGACCTCTGTGACTCTCTCTGCGAGGAGAAAGCTGTTCTGCAAATGACCAAATACTCGCTTTTGACATGACGAGCAGATTTCACCCCGCTGTTTGAGCTCCCACCGTAGCATGAGGAATTTCTGCCTTCCCAGCTGTGCAGATGGCACGACGGTCAGGGAGACACAGGCCCGTGCTGCAGGGTCCCTGGCAGCATGCACCCTCAGGCCATGGGTGTCTTCCATGCTGGCAGCATTGCTGGCTGTCAGGACGCACATGGGTCATGTCACCCATGGACAGCAGGACAGGTAGAGAAAGAGCCTGCCCAACTCATCTGGTTGCGGCATCTGACATGCTTTGTGTTCTGCCCACCCAGCTACAAATCCAGATCAAGCCTCCAACAAGATGCTTTAAGTTAAAGGTGAAAATACTTCCCTTAAAAAAAAGGGAGCTGGCCTGGAAATGCAGCTGATGCCAAGCTGAGGCTCTGCTGTATGCTTATTTACGAGCTTTGGACTGATTTCTTTATCCCTTGAGTTTCTTTTTGTAGTAGGAACTGGAATACTGACCAGGGCTGAGCCTAAGGCACAGTTCTGCCTGATGGGGAACTACCTGATTTTATCCAGTTTTTCTCCATCGTAAGCTCTGCCAGTTACATGAGAAATCTGCGTCTGTAAATGAAACTGCCCTTTCTTATACTTACCCTCTCTTCCATAGGAGACATTACCTATCCTGCTTCTCATAGTAATCAGATAATGTGCAGTTGTACCCTGGACTATTAAACTCATTTGGAACAATATACTAGTACTAAGTACCTGTGAAGGAGCCCTATGTAACTTTAATTTGTCAGCACCTCTTTCTTCTATACCCGTTTCCTGGTACGGTACTTAGCGGTAGTAGTATGCGTGCATTGCAGGATAAGCTGTATTCTGCTTGCTGTGCCATTTTAATGCTATATGTTGAAACATTTGCTGTGTAAAAATTTTGAATTTCAAAACTGTTAAGTTGAACAATTTTGATTTCAACTACAGAATCTACTGTAGATGAAGGTATGTTCAGGGAAAAGAGCATTTTCACATTCAAATTAAAGCATAGAACCATTAAAGATCAAAGTAGTCCTGACCATTTCAATTCCTTTTTGGTGGAGTTAGAAAATGAACATGTGAAGAAAAGAATGTTAATGATATGCAAATTATGTCATAGACTATCTTAGAAAATATTATTTTTATAACTGAATCAAATTGACAGGGTGTATTGGGTTTGCGTGGCAACATTTTGGTAGTGGGGGTGGCTGCAGGGGTGGCTTCTATGAGAAGGTGCCAGAAGCTTCACCCATGTCCGATAGAGC
>NW_010552289.1:0-9061 GCF_000687285.1 Phaethon lepturus | reverse complement strand
GCACTGAGAAGATGGTAAACAGCTGGATATCGTGCAGATATCAAGGCTCGGCCTTGAGGAGAAGCAGCTGTGGTAAACAACTAAGAAGAAGCGAGGAAAACAGGAACACCTGCAAGCAGCGAATCCTGACTGTGTGAGAGGCGCATGGACAGCACGTGATATTTTGTATATAGCCAATTGCAATAGTGTGTGTAACAAGTTGTAACCAATCATGAGTGTGTGCGCAGTGACTAAGCGAAAATTATGATATATATTGGAGTCAGACAAGACAATAAACGGCTTCAGAATATAACTCTCATAGAGTTGTGAAGTCCATCCTTCTCCCGCAATACACTGCTTGGGAAAAGGGTTTGTTTGTAGTCAGTTTAGCCTTGAGAGAGGCTGAACAAACTATTCAACAACAATCAATAGTGCTTAGAGGCCCATTTAAGGTAATTAGAACAGTTTTGGCAGGAACTCCAACCCCTGACTGGGTGGCCCAGAGACCCTCTGTGAGGAAATGGTATGCCCAGATAGAACATTATTGCAACATTTTCACAGTATCCGAGGGGGCCACAAAGATTTTAACCATTCAAGAGGACATGGGCCCAGATAGGGAAACAAATGAACTCCTTCCTGTAATACAAGTGGCCCCTCCATTTTCTGGGCAGTTGCAGAACATTTGGTTTACCAATAATTCTTCCAAGCAGGAAGGAAAAACCTGGAAATATCGAGCCATGGCGCTCTGTGTAGACATCAATGAACAAATAATTACTGAAGGGCGAGGTAGTGCTCAAGTAGGGGAACTAATTGCAGTGTGGAGCGTTTTTCAGGATGAAGCCAAATCTGCTTCTCCTGCTTCTTCTACCTATATCTATACTGATTCTTATGCTGTATTTAAAGGCTGCACCAAATGGCTTCCGTTTTGGGAACAGAACAGGTGGGAGGTCAATAGGATACCTGTATGGCAGAAGGAGAAATGGCAGGATATTTTGACTATTGCTAGGCAAGGAAAATTTGCAGTGGGCTGGGTGGCTTCCCACCAACAAGATGGTTCCACTGCGAGCCAGTGGAATGGCAAAGCTGATGAACTGGCCCGACTGGCTCCCCTGCAGAACACCCAAATAGCAGAAGACTGAAAACAGCTGCTATAACGGTTACATGTAAAAAGGAAACACTGAGGGGCTAAGGACCTCTATTGTGAGGCTCAAGCCAGTTACCGGGGTAGAATGTAAGACCTATGTGTCTGCTTGCGAACAATGTCGTACCCACCTTAGAAAGGCACCCCCTAGAGCATGATCTCCTGCATTTGAGGGAGGGCAAAGGGCTATGGGAGGCCTGGCGGGTGGACTACATTGGCCCTTTCTGGAAATCAGAAGGGAAGCAGTATGTGTTGGCTGGGGTAGAGATAGCATCAGGGCTGGTCCAAGCCGAAGCATTTGCTAGAGCAACAGAGGAAAACACAGTGAAAACTCTGAAGGGATGGTTTGTCACTTTTCCCAAACCACAGTCAATTCAATCAGATAGTGGTTCCCACTTTACTGCCAGAATAGTTGAATATTGGGCAACTCAGGAGGGAATTCCGTGGGTGTATCATACTCCATATTACCCACAGGCAAATGAGATTGTGGAAAGAACAAATGGTTTGTTGAAGCATTTCCTTACACCACACAAGCCAGGATGGGCCGAATAGCTGTGGGATGCGGTGACTAGTGTCAGCAGTTATTGGGGTATAAATGGATGTCCCAAAATTACTGCATTTTGCCCGAAGGCCCCTACCATTATACCAGCCCCAATATGGCCCTGATCATCCTAAAAATTCATCATACTTTCCAGACCAATCAGTTTTGGTCAAACTCCCTACTGTGGGAGCCGTACCCCTGATACTGGAAACCACAGTGAATATGCCTGGAAGGCAAAAGATGCCTATGGGAAAGAACATAAAGTTAACATGAGGTGGATTATTCCATCCTTCTAATAATAACCTGCTTCCAGTTCCTTAGAACAAACTGAGTTGTCTTTCTTTTCTTTTTCATGTGGAGACTCTGAAGCCAGCCAGAAGAAATACATGAAGCTGTTGATTGCCTGCGTGGTTTTGTTAGTGATATACCATCCTAAATGATGTTTTGGTGGACTATTATCACAGTCTTTAGTATCTGTGGAAGCTCTTGCCACCCCCCGTCCTTGACTGGTGGCAAAATGAATTTATTGTTTTAGGTCAACAAGTGGTGGTGGACCCTTGGGTTTAGATAGTTAGCCATGGACTTCATTCCCCTGTCTCCTGAATGGCTGGTGAGTAACTATAGTGAAGTCAAGAATGACACCTACTGAGAGGAAGAGATCCCGTCGCCCTGGCCCATACTATTCTCAATGGAGGGTGAATGTTGTCTAAATCGAACACAGGAGGGTGGTGTTATTTTAGGGAATAGCAAATGCAACTGGACTTATACATATGAAAATCATTGCCTCAGTGCTGGCTGTAAGTCTGTCAATTGTTCACAATCTGGAAATAGGTCATGATATTGCACATTGTTTAACTCTATTGATGAATCTTTTGTACTTTGTTGACTGGGCTGGGCTTGGGTAAATCAAACAGGGCACAGGAATCAATTTTCTAACTTTTGGTCCAACACTAACCAATTAGATAACCTTTTGAATGTTACTTGTTTTTGGTGCCTTGATTTTGATGCCTGGGATTGTAAATTTATGGATATTCTCAGCTCCCTGATAGAAACTAAATTTGGTGGTCAGTTATTGATGGGAATAGCAAAAGGTGTATGGGATACACAGCCCGGTTGCCAACCGGTGAAACACTCTGCTGGGGTGGTGAAAAGGAGGTGAAAACATTTGTGCACAAGTTGTTGGTAAATGGTCCGTCAAACCAGCCTTTAGGAGTAGATAATACCACATATTTCTAAGTACCACAAACCTCCACAGGCCCGTTTGAAAATGGCCCCCGGGCATTGAAAGGTCATTATTGGATCTGTGGACATTACACATACAAGCAATTGCCCCAAAATTGGACTGGGATGTGTTATGTGGGGCTAATTTGCCCCTTGTTCTTTGTGCTCCCAGAGGATGAAGGTGACTGGTTGGGTATTAAGTTATATGATGCTCTCAATTGATATCGGCGGTCCATTGCTACCTCTATAGTGGGTAGAAGTGGTCAAACCTAGGGTAAAGAAGAGTGGACCCCTCAGTGTATCATACAATATTATGGACCTGCCACCTGAAACCCCAACAAATAGATTAGCAATGCTCAAGGACCTATCTATCATTTAAATTACATTATTTGATTGCAAGCTGTTCTGGAGATTATTACTAATGAGGCAGCCCGTGCCCTGGATCTATTAGCAGACCAGGCCACACAAATGCGAACAGCAATATTCCAGCACCGCATGGTTCTTGATTACCTGCTAGCTGAAGGAGGTATTTGCGGTAATGTGAATGATTCCAACTGTTGCTTAAAAATTGATGACAGCGGTAAAATTGTTAGACAAATTACCACAGGAATATGAAAACTGGCCCATGTTCCTGTCCAAACAAGGAAAGGCTGGGACATTAACTTGTTTTTCTGGCTCCCAGGTGTGGCGGACAGACATGTGATCTTTGTCTTAAACATTTCATGGTACCAAGGAAACCCCGCATTTCTTGGTACAAAAGCTCGAACATCTCTTGGTGAACAATTCTTTGTATGGAGGAAACCACAGGAAAGAACAAGACACCGGTTCCTGCAGAGCAGAGCTACAGCACAGGTGCGATGAGAAGAGACACTACGCGACTGTCCTGTAGACACCAAAGCCTGCAGACATGCCATTGCCTATTGCATATGCATGAAGTTTCTTTGAACTGGGTGGAGATTGTGGGACTTGGACTGCATAAAATGACACCATCAGAAGTGAAGGGGAGACCCCCATGACCAAGGAACATCAAGAGGACCAACAGGATGCCACTGGATCCATGGGTGGGGATACCTTCTTCCCCCGCCCCCCTCCCCCCCGCTTTCTTCCTCTCTTTGTCGAATTGTAAAAGATGTGTTGCACAGGACTTGTTTCTTTAGTTGAATTGTTTAGTTAGAGGAGTTGCCATTGAGTTATTCATGTAACCTCATGCCTTGGCATTTTGTATTATTAAATTGTTAAATTGGTTGACTGGTGTCGTTTCACATTATTTTAGTCCAGGGGGATCTATGAACTTGGTCATTGGTCCCACGGGGAAGGAGGTTGTCCTAAACGGCTCCTTTTGCGCCACGACATCTCAATTGGCATTGTGGACAGGATCTCCTTGTGAAACTGAACGAACCAGAAGGGACCAGGGCTCTTAGCATGGCCCCTTCCTTGGGAAGTGCCTGACAGGAGAGAGAGGACAGAGGATCTTGTTGTAAAGATCCACACTGGATATGTGAACCCACAGTAGGCCAAATACTTTGGAGTACTTCCTTTTGCATTGTGTGACAGCTGTTGTCGGGATCAATTTGAGGATCCGACAATGGGGGAGAATCCCCTCCTTGAGAAACTGAAGGGCTATAAAGCCTTACCCTGTCTTTCTGGTACGGCTTGGGATCAAAAGAATTGGCATGACTCACAGGCAGCGGTTGATCGGATCACTCTTTTGGCAAAGGAACGAAAACTACAACTGGGGAAAGGAAAGACTACAGTCTAATTGCCACTCAAGAGGAAAAGCAAGCAGACAAAGAGACAATTGAGTCCTTGCAAGAGCAGATCAGAAACTTGCAAAGTCAGCTCACCGCTGAGCATAGCACTACTCAGCGGCTTCATGCAGTTTTGTCAGATTCACTAGACCAAGAGAGAATCTTATGGACTGAATTGCAAGAAAACGGACAGGTGTTTGTCAATAGGAGAGAAACAGAGCTAAACCACAACAGGGGCTCAGATCTGGAGAGTGAACTGGGATTTTTGAGTTTGGTGAAACTAGGAGAAAAGCAGTCAGCTATATATCCAGTTAAAGAACTAGAGGAAAATAAGAACGTCTTTTTATTGAGATGAGGAAGTGGTAATGACACCCTTGATCAAAACTGAAATCATTGATACTGGTCAGGGAGGTGCCCAGCAACATACCACGCGTACCATCCCCTTTTCCCCTATGGGCTTGGCCAAAATACAGGAAAAATACTCTTGGGGCCCCTGAGAAACTGAAACCGAGTACACCTGGAGAGTCTCTCTTACTGGGGGAGATCACATTCTGTTGAGTGAAGATGAGGCCAGAGGATATTTGGGACCTGGAGTTTTCTTAACTACCAATGATCACTGGGAGCTTTGGTCCTTGACCCAAAATGTGGCTTATTGGGCAGGAGGATTAGACCCAATGGAGAGAGGGGACCCTTTTTCTATGTAAACACCCATGGCAAGTCACATTTTGGAAAGCGTGCAGAAAACTGCCTGCCTCCAATTAATGCATGACTGGTTGTTGCTTCCACAACAACTCTCCTCCATGCAGTGTGTGGCAGACCCTGGGAGGTTTCATCCTCTAATCAGGGGACTTCCTGATGGGTTAAAATTGTATGCTCTTTAGCTACAAGACTGGCTGCAAAATCCCCGACCAAAGCAAATGGGAGCCCCCCCCAAAATGACCTGGGGGCAAGTGACACAGGAACTAATTAATTACAGAAGATGCATGGGAATGACTGGCCGGGGGAAACAAAGCATAGGGCAGATATAAGAAGAGTCAAAGAAAGTGGGAGGAAATTTAAACCATCACAACCTCCACATTCTGAGAAACTGGTACAGGTACCGGACAGTAAAATACAATTATTGTGGGCAGAAGGCATTTAAAGGGGCATTCCCAGAGAAGTAATGGACAGGTTACCCACTCCCAACCTGGAAAGTTTGTTTCATCCTCTAATCAGGGGACTTCCTGATGGGTTAAAATTGTATGCTCTTTAGCTACAAGACTGGCTGCAAAATCCCCGACCAAAGCAAATGGGAGCCCCCCCCAAAATGACCTGGGGGCAAGTGACACAGGAACTAATTAATTACAGAAGATGCATGGGAATGACTGGCCGGGGGAAACAAAGCATAGGGCAGATATAAGAAGAGTCAAAGAAAGTGGGAGGAAATTTAAACCATCACAACCTCCACATTCTGAGAAACTGGTACAGGTACCGGACAGTAAAATACAATTATTGTGGGCAGAAGGCATTTAAAGGGGCATTCCCAGAGAAGTAATGGACAGGTTACCCACTCCCAACCCGGAAAGTTTGGTGAAAAGCTGGGACAGAATAAAGGGAATCTCATCTCCCTCAAACCCCAAAGATCTGTCTTCCTTACCCCAAGAACCTGGAGCACTAACCCTCCTGTGAGATTGATTTGATTGATATAAAATCCCGGAGTCAGGAAACCTCCTGCACCATCCTTTTTAAGTGAGCCGGAGGACGACCAGTGGGTCCACTTAAGAAGGCTCACAGAAAATAGCAAAGGACACTTGTTGATAACTTTCCCTTTGGAAACTTAAAACTCTGGTTACTTTCCTAGTAGACACTGGAGCCCAAATATCAGCTCTCTGGACAGATGTCACTGATAACACTGGCATGGTCGCAGATAAGAAACTGATCTGGGTTACTGATGTTTTCGGCAACTCTAAACCACAACAAACAGCTTGAGTTAAATGTTGGCTGCTGGGAGACAAATCTCCCGTTGAGACCACAATGATATTAGGAGATTTACCAACAACCATTATGGGGCTTGATTTACTTAAAGGTCACGCCTGGGTAGATTCAGTAGGAAAAGAGTGGGTATTCAGACTCCCCACAGCCTCAGTGAGACTGCTTCAATCAGCACCCACACTCCCTTTTTCAAAGATAATCAATGTCAAACCCTACACCTTGCCATTAGGAGCAAGGGAGGGAATTACCCCGTCAGTAATAGTAATAGCTGAATTATGGGAACAAGCGATCATTGTCCCCACTCACTCACCATATAACTCCCCTGCATGGCCAGACCACAAACCAAACAGGAAGTGGCAACTGACAATTGATTATTGGTGCCTGAACGCCAATACAGGTCCCTTGACTGCTGCTGTACCTAATACAGCTGAACTAATTGCAACTATACAGGAGCAAGCTCACCAAATTTTAGCAACCGTTGTGTGAAGGACATGTTTTTTATGGTTCCCCTGCAAGAAGCAGATAGAGAACACTTTGCTTTCACATGGGAGGGCATACAATCAACCCTGGATCCACTGGTGGTGATACCTTCTTTGCTTGTCCCTGCTGCTGCTGTACCTAATACAGCTGAACTAATTGCAACTATACAGGAGCAAGCTCACCAAATTTTAGCAACCGTTGTGTGAAGGACATGTTTTTTATGGTTCCCCTGCAAGAAGCAGATAGAGAACACTTTGCTTTCACATGGGAGGGCATACAATCAACCCTGGATCCACTGGTGGTGATACCTTCTTTGCTTGTCCCTGTCTCTTTCTCTCTTTCTCTCTTTCTCTCTCTCTCTTTCTCTCTTTCTCTCTTTCTCTCTCTCTCTTTCTCTCTTTCTCTCTTTCTCTTTCTCTTTCTCTTTCTCTTTCTCTTTCTCTTTCTCTTTCTCTTTCTCTTTCTCTTTCTCTTTCTCTTTCTCTTTCTCTTTCTCTTTCTCTTTCTCTTTCTCTTTCTCTTTCTCTTTCTCTTTCTCTTTCTCTTTCTCTTTCTCTTTCTCTTTCTCTTTCTCTTTCTCTTTCTCTTTCTCTTTCTCTTTCTCTTTCTCTTTCTCTTTCTCTTTCTCTTTCTCTTTCTCTTTCTCTTTCTCTTTCTCTTTCTCTTTCTCTTTCTCTTTCTCTTTCTCTTTCTCTTTCTCTTTCTCTTTCTCTTTCTCTTTCTCTTTCTCTTTCTCTTTCTCTTTCTCTTTCTCTTTCTCTTTCTCTTTCTCTTTCTCTTTCTCTTTCTCTTTCTCTTTCTCTTTCTCTTTCTCTTTCTCTTTCTCTTTCTCTTTCTCTTTCTCTTTCTCTTTCTCTTTCTCTTTCTCTTTCTCTTTCTCTTTCTCTTTCTCTTTCTCTTTCTCTTTCTCTTTCTCTTTCTCTTTCTCTTTCTCTTTCTCTTTCTCTTTCTCTTTCTCTTTCTCTTTCTCTTTCTCTTTCTCTTTCTCTTTCTCTTTCTCTTTCTCTTTCTCTTTCTCTTTCTCTTTCTCTTTCTCTTTCTCTTTCTCTTTCTCTTTCTCTTTCTCTTTCTCTTTCTCTTTCTCTTTCTCTTTCTCTTTCTCTTTCTCTTTCTCTTTCTCTTTCTCTTTCTCTTTCTCTTTCTCTTTCTCTTTCTCTTTCTCTTTCTCTTTCTCTTTCTCTTTCTCTTTCTCTTTCTCTTTCTCTTTCTCTTTCTCTTTCTCTTTCTCTTTCTCTTTCTCTTTCTCTTTCTCTCTCTTTCTCCTCCTCTCTTTGTTGAATTGTAAAAGACATGTTGCATGGGACTTGTTTCTTTAGTTGAATTGTTCAGTTAGAGTAGCTGCCATTGGGTTATTCATATAACCTCATACCTTGCATTTTGTATTATTAAATTTTTAAATTGATTGTCTGGTGTCGTTTCACCTTAATTCTGAGACTGAACCATGGGGCAAAGATTGTGTGATGTCTCAAAGATTGTTTGTCTGGGCAAGAATTGATTTTAATACAGGTTTGTAAAAAGGTATGACCTAGAATTTGATGGCAAGGTTCACTCTATTACTTAACATGCGAAGGTGTACAAAGCGAAACCAAGTTACAATTACATTGTAATGATTTGCTAGCGGATTGAATTGGGTTAATGTGGCTTATATGTATATTGAGGAGAGAAAGTAGGGAAGACCCTCCCACTGAGTCACGATGTTCAGAGTAGACTGAAATCCACCCCTAGTCCCAGACTTGATCAATGATTTATGGCTAAGGTTAGGTAAGGAAAGTAAAGGAATGCCCTCCTGTTGAGTCACGAGGTTCAGAGTGGACACCCCTACTTTCTTCATTCCTTCTCAGAGAGGAGTCTAGGTGCGGCTGAATCCAATCCTAGTCTCAGACTCAGTCAACTGTTCATGACTAAAGGGATAGGGTATCAGGGATTCTGATGTAATGCTTGATGTAACTTTAAAATCACAGAATCACTAAGGTTGGAAAG
>NW_010552288.1:16116-16506 GCF_000687285.1 Phaethon lepturus | reverse complement strand
GTGGGAGCCGATGGAACCCCCCGGGGGTTGGTACCCCTGGGGCTGTGCTGGGGGCACTTGGGGTTTGGCGGTGGTGGGCCTACGCTGGGATGCCCTGGGTCATACAGCTGCCAGGGGATGGGGTTTTCATGGGGCTTTCCCTGCCCCAAGTGCGGTTCAGGTGCTGCTTGGGGTGGGCACATCCTATCCCAACCCATGGCAAGCCACTCCAAGCAAGGCAAGCCATCCCAACCTTACAGTCCTCTCTGCTAGCATGTGGAGATGCCTTCTGATGGCAGGGGCCCTATCGATATAGTAGTCCATCCCTCACAGGCAGTAGTGGCGCCCAGAGCAGGGGCTGTAGTAGCCCTGGAAGAGTCCCCTCCCCATCACAGTGTACACAGGCTGCCG
>NW_010552288.1:15223-16034 GCF_000687285.1 Phaethon lepturus | reverse complement strand
CCAGCCTGCACAGCATGTCAGCGGCCACCTCCCTCTGCAAGGGATGGTGAGGGGAAGGATGAGGAGCAACTAGCTCGTCACCTGGACAGCCATGGCACTGGCACAGGCACAGCTACAGCCGAAGCACAGAGGCAGGGCGAGGGTAGTTACCAGATTGATTGAGGTCCTCGTTGACAAAAACTATGTTGTACTTCTCTGCAACACAAAAGCGACAAGCGGGGGTGTCCTGTGGTGCCAGGGACATGGGGGCATGGCTGGGGCATCCCTACTGTTGCCCCTCTCCCGGAAACGCAATGCCATGGGGCCAGAGGGCATGTCAGAAGTGCTGCTCCCCGAGTCCTTGTTAAGGATCTGTGATGGAAGTGATACCCACTGCTTCCAGCCTGTCGATCATTCATCCCTGCCCATGCAGCCTTGGTCCCTGGAAGCTGGTGCCAGGGACATGGGGGCATGGCTGGGGCATCCCTACTGTTGCCCCTCTCCCGGAAACGCAATGCCATGGGGCCAGAGGGCATGTCAGAAGTGCTGCTCCCCGAGTCCTTGTTAAGGATCTGTGATGGAAGTGATACCCACTGCTTCCAGCCTGTCGATCATTCATCCCTGCCCATGCAGCCTTGGTCCCTGGAAGCTATGGTGTGCCAGGAGGGTGTCCCCCAGGCAGCATCTACCACCAGGGGGTATTTAGGGGACACCAGGGGAGCAAGCCCTGGGGACTTGCAGACATCCCTGGGACTGGGACAGTCTCAGTGCGGGGATGGGCAGCTGTGGCAAAGCCATGAGTGCAGATGCTGAAGGAGGATCCCTTCACCAC
>NW_010552288.1:14581-14956 GCF_000687285.1 Phaethon lepturus | reverse complement strand
CTTAATTGTCTGCTCGGGCTGACCTTGGCTTCCCAGATTTTGCACCGGGAGCATCGTTAATCCCTAGAGACAGCAGCAAGTGGGGAGAGATGCCCGGGCCATGCAGCAGTGCCTGCCTTCTCAGGTGTTGGGGCACTCCCCCCACAAGCGCCAAGCCCCTCTTCTCTGCAGTGGGTGGTCATGGGGGTTGTAGCAACACTGTGATTCCCCCCCAAAGCTTCCCACTTGCCCAAAACTGGGAGATGGAGGATGGTCAGGCATTGCTGGCTCCTTTCTCCCTGCACCCAGGGTGTCTGTAGGCATCTGGGTGCTTTGCAGAGTGGGAGATGGGGTGGGTGCACCAGGGCTGACAGGGATGGGGCCAGCAGCGGGTGA
>NW_010552288.1:12099-14191 GCF_000687285.1 Phaethon lepturus | reverse complement strand
AGCAGAGCTGAGCCAAGCCTGCAAGCTGTGTGTTGGAGCAGCTCTCAGAGCCACCCGATCTGCTCCCCCATCACTCCCTGGGCTGAGCCCCGCCACTGCTTCAGTTTCCCCTTCCCTTCCTCAGCAAGATCCTGCCCCCTGCGCACTCTGAAACCTACTGATGGACAGGGCTGACTTGTGAGAGCTTGTGCTGGTGACCGCCAGCCCTGAGCGCCCAAAGCCACTGTGGAGTGCAGTTCCACGGGACAAGAAGCCAGCGAGCAGAGGCCGTGGGGTGTCAGACACTTTCCTAACCAGGTAGCATGAGCCCCCAGCCCTACACACATGCAGTGAGGCACCCCGTGAGTGGCCGTGCCACCCCCCTGCCCAGCACCCAGCATCCGCAGATGGGTAGGGGTAGAAGCCCTGAGGTTTCCTCCTCCCACGGCATTTACCTGTGTCACAAACTTGTTTTCTTTCCAGACCTGCTGGGGACCCTGGTCTTGGATGGTCTTTTTGACGGAGCATGGTGGGCGGTAGGAGTCAGTGTAAGTGCTGATGGGGGTCTTGTGTTTTTTGGAGAAGAGGAACATGGTACAGCAGCCTGCAGGGATGGGAGTGCTTGGAGTCCCAGAGGGTCCCAGGGATGCCCCACTGGATGAGCAGCACTGCGTGGGCCTGGGGACTTGCAGCCCATGCAGGAAAGGAAACGGGACTGATGGCACTGCTTTGCCAGCCCAGTACTTATGTCATCAGTGATGTCATAGTGTGGGGGTAGGGGGATTTGGTGCTTTTCTGTAGGTCCCATAGCAACGCTCTCGTTCTAGCCTAGGGCACAGCAATTGCTGCCTGCGTCCCATCCACCGACTGCACCCTCCTGGCTTTGTCCTGGCTCCAGGCTCCCTCCCCTCCTGCAGGCAATTAACAATGGTAGGAAACAGTTTCAGCTGGTTCTAGTCAAGAAAATTTGATTTTGGGAGGCACAGGAGCAGCGATTGCAGCTTTTCCAGTTTTCCAGCCCTTCTCTCCCATATTTTCTTTGGAAGTCCTGCAGTAGCCCAGCTGTGTGCACACAGCACTACACCAGTGCAGCCAGTGCCCGTGGCACAGCACTGGGCACCGCTGTCCCAGCCTGCTGGTGTAGCCAGTGGAATTATTGCCTGCTCTGTCTTCCCTTTTGAATTAAAAAGCTGGATTTAGGTGATCCTGTGTGGCTTGTTTGCTCTGCTGTCCTGAGTGATGGGCTCTGCAGTCAGAGTGAGCGATCCTCACCCATCTCAGTGCAGAGCAGCAGACGGGTTATGCCAGGGAGGGATTTGCATGACCTGGGTTTTCTTTTCCCTGAGCTGGGGAGTCAAGCAGAAATCCCTGCCCCTGCAGAAACCCCGCTCTGGCCCGGTTTGTCATGCAGTGCCAACCCAGAGCCCTGCTCTGCTCCTGGCTCCGGCCCCTCTGCTGCCATGTTTTTGGAGACAACAGGTTTTTGGTGAAGACCTCATGTCTATTTTGGCAGGGTGGATGCCAATGCACCCCCCAAAGGGCTTGCAGAGCTCTGTTCTGCTACAGGTGACTGTGGGGCTGGGAAGCCTGGGGCACCCAAATGCCTCCAGGCAAATGTGATGCATGCGCCGTTAGAGAGGAAATGAACAAGCTGCCATTGATTTTCACACCCTGCTGGTCTCTGTTGAGCCAGGCTTAGGCTCCCCATCAGCCCTGTACCCTCCTGGGAGCCAGTGGGAGGCTGGGAGGGAGGGTGGACACTGGGGTGCCTACCCACACCCCCGCTCCGTGGCGTTGGAGCACCCCAGGGCACAGATCTGGGGAGCACAGCTCTGCACAGAGGTGGAGTCTGGCTTCTCAGTGGGGGGGACACTAATCCTGCACCAGACTGGCTGCCAGCATGAGCAATTGGCTCTCTCACAGCTGTCCCATCCCCAGCAGTCCTGGGGGTTTCCAGCTGCTGGTGTCGGACTTCTTTAAAATCAGTGCTCGGCTCTTGTGCCAACAGCTTCGAGGGGCAGAAATGGCTGCAATGCTGGAGAAAAAGTTGTTTCAACCCATCAGTGTCATACAGATGCAGCACTTCTTCCTGCTTCTGTTGCAGCCCAGAGGC
>NW_010552288.1:1191-11992 GCF_000687285.1 Phaethon lepturus | reverse complement strand
TTACCTCTACCATACGGCACAGCTCCACACCAGCCACTTGTATTGTGCCTAAGCAGGCTGGCATTGGCCATGGCGTGAAGGCTTGCACCCCCTAATTTCAGTATCTGTGATTACTGGGGGCTCAGAGAAGATGGTGCAGTTCATACCCTCTCACCCCGGTTCACTCCAATGAGAAAGGCTGGCAGGCTGGTTTTCATATGTATGCTTTTTAATATCATTAATTCTGTTACACTACACACAACCAGTAACAATGATAAATACTGCAATGGAAATGTTAAAAAAAATATTATACATGTTTAATGTTTTTGAAAAAAACAAAACAAAACAAAACACCCACATTTTAAAATAAATTAATGCATAAAACTGATGGTAGAAAAAAGAAAACCCAAAACAAACCACAACAAAACTGATCTGTTTAAGGCAATACTCTATGCAGACGGGAACAGAAGTACAAGAGTGTGCTACATGTTCTGAATGGGAAAAAAAGAAAGAAAAGAAAACCCATACAAGATGCAGATTGATGCTTCAAGAGTGAAAAAACTCCCCAAACCAGGTAATAAAACCAATGGCCAAGTTAAGTGCAGCATTAATATACTCTGCATGTCAAATGATTAGCAGGTTCCTAACATGGACTAAGGTCAAGCTACAACAAATTTATCTTCCTAATTAAAAGGTTATTCAGGTCAAACCCTACATTTAACTCTACTTTGCATTTGGCTGTTTCAGCTATGTTTCACTATATGCATGGACAGCCAGAAACTCATCTCCTGCTCTTGAGATTAACACAAAGGTCGGGAGGTCTCTCCTCCTGAAAGCTATTTCCATTAAATACATCCAAAAAGGATCTTGCTTTTGGTGATCCTGAAATGCCTCTCACCACCCCGTCCCTTGGGGCGCCAGGCACCACACAGGGAAAGGAGATGTGGGAAGCATTTGCTTGGGTTGAGTTTTTTTCCAAGCTGAGGACACGAAATGGAAGTGCAGATTTGATCTGGACTTGGAGGAGTGCTGTTTTCCTGTCTGCCAGAAATGTCTATCTGGAGCCTGCTGAAAGCACTTTGCCAGCATGGGAGAAACTCAGCCTGTACCCAGGCTCTGGATACAACCACATTTGCTATTAAGGTTAGTGTGAAGCTCCATACCTGCCTGGACAGCCAATGAACCTCAATTATTAATGCAGCCCAGAACTTGGCCACTGGAAGGTGGACAATAATCATAATGCCAAAAAAATCCCCCCTCTCCCTCAAGAAAGAAAAGAAAAGGGACAGTAGCCACTTTCTAACAGCCTACCCCCGGTGGATCCCCATCAGCCGCCACCTACGCAAGATCAGCAGTGCCAGATTTCACCAGCATCGACCCGGTACATTCCCAGTAAGGTGCATGTCTGCAAGGTGCTGCCAGGGGGCAAAGAAGCTTCTTGGGACACAGTCAGCCTCCTGTACTGCCCTGCTGGGGTCTGTGCGGAGGAAGCTATGGTACATGAGGAAAGAAACCCAAGCGGAGCTACTAGACTTGTGATGGCCAAGTCTGGGTGCCTTGGGCTGGGGTGGGAGAGGGGGATGCAGAACTGGGCTGAGAGTCACTTTGGTGCAACTGCCTCTGATGCTCATCACTAGTGCATGGGGCGGCGGGGAGGAAAGGCGATGGCTGCTTTGGGAAAAGAGGAGTGAAAGGAGGACATATGCAATATAACAAGGCTTGCAATTCTAGGACTAACCACTGGACACGGATACCGCAGACTACCTGTGACAACTAGCTATCCTTCTACCATTGCTGCTCCCTCCCCGACTTCCTGGTCTGATTCTTCTTCATTCTGGAAAGCCATGGCTGTTTGGCATGACGGCTAGTGCTGACTCTCCCACCCTGGTCCCCACACAGCGCATGGGGTGTCTCAGCTACAGGATGTACAACGAGGTCTGGAAGTCGCATGTTGGGTATAGACCACACGCAAGCAGCACCTGCTTTCAGACCCTTCAGAAAGCTATTTAATGGTGGCTCATTTCCTTTATTAAATTGAAGGTTCAACAACCTCTGTGGAAGGAATAAAAATGGTTAAAAATGTGCAAAAAGGAGTGGAAAAAACCCAACCCTTTCTGAATTTTCTCCACTGCAAAGTCCTTCTCCCTTCAGAACTACAGTGCATCAGGAGCACGTGGGTTGGCAGGCTTGGGACCTGGCACTTGGGTCCCAGACCTTTGCAGCACTGAGACCAGGAGGGTGAAGGCAGCTGACTTGGCCTGGTGGATCACACCAAGGTTTCACACTAGCCTGGTGAACCCTCAGCCCCACAGCCTTCAGGCAGGTGAAGAGAAATCCCAGATGGCTCTCTGGCGCACTCACCATCATGTCGGTTGGATCTCCCACTGGTCTGACATTTGCCTAGGGTTTGTCTCAGGACAGGCAGCTACAAGCTGAACACAGCTGCTACCGCAGCTTTACTGAGCAAAGAAATCTGTGAACTGGGGATGGAGGCGAAGGTGATAAAAACCAGAAGGGCTGCTGTGAAGAGAGCCTTGTCCAAGTTTTCCAACTCACTCCATGTGTCTCTATTACATCTCCCAACAAAATTTGCATCTCCCAAATCATGCAGGCTCGAGGAAGGTGGGTAACAAATCGAATCGCAGCTTTTTTGGAGTGCAGAAGCAAGAGGGCAGCCTGGGTGGAGAGCAGTGCTTCCTGGTGAGCTCACCTGGGGCAGCTGGATGGGCAACTAGGGGAGAAATGCTGCTCTGGGAAGGTAAACATCTCAGTAGGTAACGGGACTTATCTCAGCATGGCCTTTTGGTGGCCTTTTAATTTCCTGGTGCCTACTGCGCTGGTTTCCAGTGACATGTCTCAGACCATCACATTTTAATGAGGCTTCTGTTGTACCTTCCACTCCCTGATGCAATTCCATCCCCTGTATCACCATTTGTTACTATGGAAATGGCTCCACAGGCCACGCACAAACAGCAAGGCAGGCTCCTTCCACGAACAAATTCATCTTTTCATGGAGCTTTTTAGAGAATGAGAAAGGCTCAGAGCCACCACCAGTGGCAAATGAAACTGGGAAGCAGTGGGATGAGCTGCTGTCCACAGGCACCAGGGAAAAGCTGCAACCTGTCCTGCCAGCGTCTGTGCTGCTCCGTGACATGGCTCGCTGCATGGCTGCATGGGCCACGGTGCTCTGCTCCATGTCGTATCAATTAGTTCCCAACTTTGCCTCCCCAGCAAGCTGTCAAAGCAGTGCTCAGCTGGGCAGCATTTAGCTGCTGTGATCCTGGTATTGCCATCAATGTCAAGGGGGGCAAAGGAGAGGATGTAGCTATAAGTTTTTAGAAGCAATGCAGCAGCTCAGCTGCATAATACAATAGGTTAAAATATGGATGCCAGCCCCTGTGAGAAACCTGCATTAATCTTCTACAGGTAATCTGGGGTCAGAACCTCTATGCTAAATTACTGGCCCTTCCGCTTCAGGGCTTGTGTGGCTCTGTAACAGAGGTGGGTTTCTCTGATGAGATGTGTTTCAAGGTTTGGAGCAATCCCTCTCACAGGAAAGCCTTGAAAGGAAGTTATAAGGATGTAATATTCTCCTAGAGGTGAAATGCACCTTAAAACAAAGACCTTCCCACGCCTTGCCCTTAGGCTCAACCCAGCCCATCTTGCCCTCAGGCACTGCCCATCTATGCAGATGTTTCTTTTGAATCTGTCTGAGCCAAGCAGCAGCCAGGTAACAAAGCCTACTTCATTCTAGGTAACAGTGGCCATACTCCATGTGAGCTTGAAGGGAGAATGGAAAAGTAAAGGAAGAGCCCAGGCAAAACTGCCAGTTGATATCCTCAGATGATAACATAGATGCTAAAAGTAAGAGCATGAAACTGCTGTGGGAATATCCTGAATGATCCCTTCAGTGCTCTCTTCCCTCCCATCAGCACAAACTTGCATCAGCAACTCGGTATCCCAGTTGCACTTCTAAGTTCCTTCATTCTACTATCAGGGGATGGTGCTGTTGGACCACCAAATCTTCTTACGTGTTCCCTGTGGCAGCATGCAAATTGAGAAAGCAGTTGTGTGAGAGCCAGCTGCCAAATAATTGGGAAACACATTCTTACTAAACATCTTCCCTCAAAGCTGTTTCATCCCTCTAGTAACCTCCACCCTGCAGCCTTCTGGCATATGCAAGCAACATCAGAAGCTGGTAAACAGAGGGAAAGCAGAGTAGTACTTTGCAAATAGACATACAATTTCTATAGTATGCTTTTTGCATCTTGCTTGCAGAGCTACCCTATCGATGGTGCCTGTCACACACTTGGCAACGTCCATGCAGGGTGTTGGTAGCATCCTGGGAAAGCAGATTTCTCCCCTGTGCTGGGGAAAGGAACGGACGTCATGAGAGGATGTGACTTGCCTAAGGTTAGAGCAAATGTGTACCACGTGCCAACAGCAGCAAGGGACCCGAGATCTCATTTCTGTGGTCTAAGAGACCAGCAGACTGTCCACAGTAGTATCTGGCTGCGGTGCCAGCTCAAGGACATGGTGTTTCTGGTGCATGCATCTGAAAGCGAGCTTTGCTCCCTGCTGGTATCAGCACTGCACTGAGATAGATTAACTCGGACAACTGGCATCTGCCCTAGGCCAAGACAGCACTTGGCAACCTTTCTAGTTACTGCTTGTTTTCCTTTTCCTGTTGTTCCACCTGGTGCCCAGCTGGGTCCTTCCTTTCTTCAAAAGCATCTTCATGTTTCTGTTGAGTCACATACAGGGCACTGTGCTTTCAAGCCTCCTGCATGCTGTTGCACAGCTTGCAGGCAAGCCTGAGGACACACTCTGCATGGAGAGAAAAGGATTCTGCTCAGGATCGCAGACCAATATGTCAGTCAGCACACAGCTGAGCAGAGCGGGTGCCTCCTTTTGGAAAAAGAGCTGGAGAGACAAACCTGAAGCAGCTGAGTCTACCCTGTCCATGGGGGAGCATCCTGAAGTCCTTTTCAAAGTTTGAGCAGCAGGCTTGGTTGTCTGCTTTTGCAGTTGCAAGTCATCTACAGGCAAGACAGCCAGAACAGTATAGCAGAGCCAATGGCCAAGCGTATGTGTTGGGGGTAGACATGCAGCAATGTCAGGTATGATCCAGTGGCTCTTCCCAGAGTGGGCTTCAAGATGTCTGATAAGACATCAAATGAGCCTTTGGGATGGTTGCCTGGACATCAGCCTCCTTTCAGCCAAAGTTTATTTACAACCACCAGAAAAGCAGACTAGACCGTGCTATTTAAAGACCTTCCTCATCACTAGGAGGAGGATGTTCCTCCTCACACCGACATCTGGAAATAGGTAGTTTGCAGAGTGGAGAGACAGAGTTCAGTGCTGAGACCCTGGAGTTCAAAACCAGCTCACATTAAAGGGCAAAGTTAACATCTGATAAAAGGAAATTACTTGCTTAAACTCAGGTAACTTTGTGACTGAAATGACATAAAATCCTAACAAAAAGCCAGACTTGCTTTAGGAGGTATCAAATGCAAATTCCTTTGTGAAGGCACCAGCATCAATATCCTTAAATCCTATCTGCATGGTAATTTAGATGGACAGTGATGCAGCTTTTCATACTCCATTGTGCTTGCCCCTTGGTGTTCTGTATAACTTTGGACTGAAAATGGGGCCTGAGAAGACCATCTGGTTTGGTGCAAAGACTGGAACAAGGACCAATTTGCTTTCTTGCACGCAATCTGCATTTAGGAGGGTACCCAGCAGCTCTGCAGATTTTAGGACTTTATAATGCTGCGACAGAGTCAGGGTCCATGCTCTTTGCTTTTGCCTTCTCCAAGCCATGGTGGCAGAGACTAGCCTAAAGACAGAAGTGCCAGAATGGCCATATACCTATACACCTTCCTGGGAAGTCACTACAGAGTAACCTCCAATGAGGGCACAAGAAACCCTCTGGATGAAGCAAAGGTCTGAACATGAGACCAGACAGGGGAAGCCAGCCCAATCTGCAGTTAGTACATACTGATGGGCTGTCCGCCATATTCCATGATTACCAAACAAACATGCCACACAGTCATAACCTGCTTCAGGGGCTGCGATTCAGAAGGGCTAGTGTTCAATTTTCTATGATAGCCACATATGCATTGCCTTAATCCATTCAGCCTTCCTGATAACGACTCTATACAGGTAATTACTTTTCCCCACCCTTTCTACTTTATTCCCCTAATAAAATATATGAACACAAAGCATAGAGAGGAGAAGCCAAAAAATTGCCATTTTATGGTCCTGTACTGTCATGCCAAAACAGCTATTTGTGCAACCAACTCCTTCTGTGGGCAGGGAAAAACACTTGTCTTGTGCTTCTGTCTCTATTTGGAGGAAGCACCGAGTGTAACATTTAGATTCATCTCCCTCCTTCCCTAAAGGGATGTGCTAGAAGCAGATGCACGTCACACAATGCAAAAGGCTGAGGGCAGGTGCAGGGTCGAGGAATGCATCAGGGCACATGGCAGCCAAAAACCAGCAACAGAGGCAGTAAAAGGACTTTGTCATTCTGCCACGGGGCAGTGGTTATCAGGGGAGGACTGTCCTTCAGAGGGGAAGCATTAACCCTGGGAGATAGTGTCAGCAAGCCTCATTCTGTCTTAAATTGAATATGATGGCAGCATGACAGAGACCCGCAGGACCTGCAGTCCTCCATGGCTGACCCACGTAAAAAGATGCCTTGTTGCTCTAGCTTGCACACTGAAATGCTCCAAGCTCCTGACTGAGCGCTGTAGGAAAGGCTGAGCATGTGCAGCCTGGCTGGAAGGCACACAGACTGACCCAGGAGGACAAATGCAATAAAGATGTTGCATGGTATCAATGCCGAACTGCAAAGTCCCTCTTTAAAAGACAGAAGATGTAAAGAGATTTTGCCATGTCCTCTAGGATGTGGTTTGACCATGGTGTTTCTGTTAGGCTTTGATTACATTCCCTGTTTAAAAAAAAAGACTCCTTAAGGAATGTTTTTTTCCCTTTTATGTTTTCTCTCTACACAGCACTGTTAGAGCTCTTCCCCCACCTCCAGACAACTTGCTAACCTCAATCTGAGCTAGCACTGGAGAGGAAAGCAGCCCCATGAAGGAAGAAGCAAAGAACTGCAGACCTGATGCTTTGTTCTCCTTTAGAAACATTTTGGAAATATTCCCCCTCAGCATTACCATGTGTTGAGGAAGGGAGAGGAATTCACTTGAGGAACACTATTCCTAGAGGAGCTTTCAAGTTAACCAACACTTGGGTAGAAGGATGCAGGGATGATCAGTAAACAGCACCTCTCAGTAGTACTCTTTCTATGGCCTGGAGCCAGGGTTGCACCATGCTGTTTTAGGGAGCGGGGGCAAACATAGCTTTAGCAGTTGCCCATGCCAGCTAGTGAATAACAAAGCCCAGGAATCTTGTGTGCTTGCTCTTTTGCTCATGCTGTGGATGGTATCATGCTTTGCACTGCACAGAGTGAAACCCCAGGATGCTAAATAAATCTCCTACCACTCATGAAGAGGACTTTTTAAAGACTCAGCTCACTTCACGCAGATTTCAGATGGGGGATCTGTCTGTCACGGTGGAGTTCAGGCTCTGCCTTGTGACTCAGAAATTCTGGTGGAAAGCTCAGAATTCCCCTCACTTTTTCCTTCTTCAGGCTATAAAGCAAGTGAGATGACCCAAAGTAGGTGGTCCTTCCTCCTGGCAGAGCAGGAAAACACACAGTCATGCCTGTGGCAAAAGATTTCAACACTGACAAAAATGCCAGCCCATCCCTCTCTTGAGCCCCACATATGCTGAAGCCAGCAGTGTAAGACCAGTCAGGGAGAGGACATGTTTCCTAATTCCAGAAATGATTTTGCATTAAAAACAATCTGCTGGTGAACTGGCAATTCAGTCCAGCAACCTAATGTAATGCCAGGTTTCCTGACTATTCCAGCACCAAACAAACACAATTGCTCCTGACAGCTCTAACACAGACCAAGCCTGGTTCACAAGTGGGCAGAGATGGGATAAACAGTAGTTTTCTCTCATGGGTTTTTCCAGCTGAAGCTGTTCATAATCCTGCTGTTGCCGAAAACTCCCCTAAAGCCTGACACCACCACGTAGATGCCTTCAGCATTAACAAATCTTTCCCGCAGGTACCAAGAGACGCAGTGTGAAGAGAGTATCAACAGTTGAGCACTGTAAAAATGTGCTGTCTTCAACTGGCTTTTCCTGCACTGACCTTCAGACTGTACAGCTCTAGTCCTGTCTTGTGCAGACTCATTTTTTCTTAGTTGGACAAAATTTAAGATTTTTGGAAGCAGATATGTCTCATGGGAGTTAAGTATAGGCTGAAGTCAATATATGTGACTGGACTGAACTCGGGAGTATGGTATTCCTGGGCAAGCACTGAATCACTGAAGAACATGGATGTATTGCAGATGGATACATTGCAGATCAAATTCGATGTGTTTGGTGATAATTGGAGCTAGGGGTAGATTGCATTGGGTATGTGACATGACAGCTCTAGCTAGTACTGACTCACAGTGAAATGCCACCTATTTGTCCTCTTTGCAAGGGAATAAATTGTGTCATGCTAGTCCTGGCTAGCCTTGTCATAAGAAAGGATGTCCTGCTCCGTTCCCATTCCTGTGCCCAGCTACAGTATCATTTTGGTTATACAAATGAAACAGGTTTAGTGAATGAATTAAGAAGTGACCTCCTCTCACTGTAAAATCCCCTGACACCTCAGACTCATCCCTGATCTCACAGATAGATTGGTTTCAGTGGACAGGAGTAATTGCAGCCCCATCTTGACCCTTCCTATTCTGGAATAGACACTTTACAAAACATCCCCAGTGCCTACACAAACCAAAGAGGTATCTCTGAACCTCTCTGCATTTGCTTTCCAGACCAGTCAGTTCTGCCAGGCACTGCCTGGCACTTCGAGCAACTTCTCTTTTGTTTAACCATAGTTTAAAATAACTTATCAACCAATCATAAAATGAATTTTTTGGTTTCTCCTGGCTCCATGAACACAAAGAGGTGCACGTCCTACCATAGGAGGAAGCAATGGCTGTTAAGTTTTACAGTTATAGGGAAAAGCCCTGACCCCAGCCTGCCGGCCTCACTACTGGATGTGACAGGCGGTGGAGGAGGTGGCTTGGCAACACATGCAGGTAGGGTTGACCGATTTAGGGGGGATTAGGTCGAGGTCCTCGTCATCTGGGATCTCATCTAACCGGTAGCCATCCTTTAGCAGCTGGATGTTCAAGTCTTGGTTGATCTGCTACAGACAAAGAGACAAACAGTCAAATGCTTGAGACTTTTTACTTCCGATGGTCGGAAGATGAAGGAGGTTCCTTACTTTGGAATATATTTCCCCATCATTAGCAGCTGCCCCACCAAAGAAAGAGTCTGAGTTTTTGATCACAGGTGAGGGCTGCCTTCTGTTCTAGCTTCTTACATAATAGGAGTATCTAGAGTGAGATATTCCAGAGCAGCAAGTCGATACACTATTTTATTCTGGAATAATCTTTCCATGAAGACAAGTCCTCATTTAAAGTAATATGATAATAATGTTAATAAACCAGCTGGCAGCTGAGCAGTCCCTCCTCTCTGTCTGGGGCACACTATAGCAGTTGAAAGGTGGTAAAGCCTCTTGGCTCTTTGTAATCTCAGATTCAAATGCTGTCTAACCAGATCTGGGTGAACAACACTTCATCAGGGCCCAGAGATGGCCCAGATCATTTGATCTGGTCCCTGCTCCTGGCCATTTCTCTGTGTTTCAGATATATTTTGCCCAAGGAATGGAAACAAGGGGGAAGAGTTCCCTGCAGCTTGTGTGTAGAATGGCTGCTCAGCATCCTGGATGTAAAATCAGATCCCGCAGAAGCAGCAGCCAGAGGGCTGAGCAACCAATTCAAGAGAGAGCTTGGGAATACATTCAGAAACAATGCACAGGGATTTACAAGCCTGAGCTTCCTGCCTTTTCTCTTTGAAAGGGCAAGAGTTCATATCTGCAGGTCCTCCCTGGAATTTCTGCCTGCTCCAAGTAAACACGTACTGGGTGACTCTGAACTGGAAATCACAGCACACCCTCAGATCCTTTATTTGTGTCCTTGGCAAGCACATGGTTGCTGAGCTGGTATGACAGACAAGTTGATGCTTTTGCACCACATAGGCCAAGACTGCAGGACTAAGCAGAACCGGGAAAAATTTGAGTGAAGCCAAAGGTAGCTGTGAAAACAGCCGATGGGCAGATCTCTGTGCCACAGCAGTGCAGGGATAGAGCCAACTGTATCACCAGGAAAGACAGAAACATGACACAGTTTCTGCCATGGCCCCTTCCAGACTCACAGAGCCTGCACCACTGGTAAATCCATTGTGTAGCCAGTACAGACTGCCATTCTGGCAGTACAAGGCCACTCCAAGCTGCTTCTGGCTGCTCTACTACTAGCATTCATGGCAAGGATGGCAGGAGAGACTATAACTCACCTCAGCTGATGAGTATCCCGAGGACGAGTATCTGGACATGTCAAAGTCATCATCACTGCAGGGAAGGACAAGATATACCAAAGAAGGAAACAATTAGAGAAATCCATATTTCCTGTTTAGTCCTATCTTTCTCGTGCCATGAAGCTGTCCTTGAGGCACAGAGAAGCTACAATCAAGAGAGCCTGGACAGCAACTTTTGTCTGTAACTCTCAGATCTTTCCATCACCATGCTCTTTACTCATGTCTCTTCCTACTCGTTTACACACACAGACCAGCTATGGCATGTGCCAAAGGGCACAGCAAGGAAGAGTGCGAGTGGCCTGCAAAAGCAGTTTCAGCA
>NW_010552288.1:0-1130 GCF_000687285.1 Phaethon lepturus | reverse complement strand
CAGGAGCTAGCTTCAGTGCTGCACTTTGGCATGAAAACTCACTTGCACCGTAATGTATATTATCTTATTAACACTTTGCATACCTGTCTGTATCGAGGGCTACCAGTGGCTTTTCATCTGGACTCTGGTCTAATGACGAATAGCCCTTATTGGGAACGACGAGCCTGAAATAATTAAATGTTGTCCATTAACCACACAGTAAAGCTCAGTACCACACATAGCCTAGGGCAAAGATATATGATAGTTAGGTTTTCCCTGTGTCACTTCCTTGCAAGCCCTCCCTTATTGGTGAAGATGTTTAAATGGGTGCAATTCAGAGGAAGTGAGCTGTGTCTCTGGTAGCTTAGAGCAGTTTCACAGGGATGAATGCTGGACATGCCTTGGGAACATGCTTCTACCTGGAAAAAAAAACCTGTTAGGACATTCCGTGCTTCATTCTGGTGAACTTCTTTGCCTAGCACTGCTTGTCGTATCAGATTGCTTGTTTCTCTGTTTTTTTTTTTTTTTCCCCAGCAATGAATACATGACACTAGTAATGAGTAAATAGGAGAAGGAGGCTTGGGGAAGGCAAAGGCTCAGTGTTCCTACTATTCTACTATGGGAAATTAGGGGTGTGGTCTTTCTGCCGGAGTCGCTACCCAGCCCTCCCCAACACAACACTTCTGAGGTCTCAGTCCTAAATTTAGTAGTATGAGAAATATGAGCTGGTGGGTGCAGCATAACAGCCTAGTCACACTAGCACTTTTAAAATCCCATTATTTTATAATGACTTTCACTTAATCAGAAGTGTTACAAAGGCTGACAATGACTTTGCCCCTTTAATTGTCTGAGAGAGTTTGTGAAATGGAATATAGGCTTCAGAGCTTCAGGATAAGGAAAATGTATTAATACAATGATATCTAGTTCACAACAGAGTGCTTTTATCCACAAAACTGCACAAAGACTTTGGCTCATATTTAAAATAAGAACAACCAAACTAAGCAAATGGAGTAAGATTCTACATTCAGCACGTGGGAACTGTAAGAGTGACGAAAATCTTCTTGTTCAGTGGGTTAACTCAGGTTTTCTCCCAAATTAAGAACTAGTTCTTTAACAACACAGAATCATGGAACCATTAAGGTTGGAAAAGA
>NW_010552287.1:19656-28428 GCF_000687285.1 Phaethon lepturus | reverse complement strand
TGTCGCGGCCGCCTGGGTTTTCCCCTTTGCTCCGTGGGTGTGCGCTGGCCAGCGCTGCCGCAGCCCGGTGTTCAAAGTGCATCTATCCCACGATGGTGAACGTTCCCCGTGCGCGGCTTGCAGAAGCGAGAGTGGCTTTGTTCGCGTGTACAAAACCCGAATGGTTGGCAGACTGAGAGCAAGTGTGCAAAACCTCTGAAAATGTGCATCAACAGGCAGAGCTCTGCTGCCATCCCTGACCTTTATTGATAAGCGATGGCTTTCATGCTGTCCTGCTCTTCTTTCCATCAGTTCTGCGAGAGACGAGCTTCGCAGCAGCAGCATTTTTACAAGCGTGTGTGAAACAGACTATGCCATTACACAGTGCTAGAAATTAAGTGGCTTGTAATATACCTTTGATTTATGGGCAGTTGCGTGACTAAGATTGATGACTGCCTGTCATTCGGACTAAGAAATGGAGCCGTTAAATGTCCCTTTGTCTAATGACAGTGGAAAACATCAGCATCCACCGACTAAGACACCACAGCGTGGACGGTAGGGAGTTCATGCATGAGACTGCATTTTTCTGTGAATCAGAGCTAGAACAGACAAGAAACAGCCTCAGGGTGGGGTTTCATGATCAGCGTAAACCCATCTAAGTGTGTGCTGTTGCTCAGAGATGGCAGCAGGTGTGGACATTGGCATTTCCATGGGCGCAGAGTCAGTCAGATGAGGGCATTGATCCAGCTGTAAATTAATCCTGCAATAAATTGTTAGTTTCCGAGTCGGCTCCATAATCCAGCCAAGCCCATAGTTAATTACACAAGCACCAGTGGGACAGGACCACCACCTGCCACAGTAGCACCATGGATTTAGATGGGACTAAGCCAATCAGGAAACTACACCTTGAGAAATGGTACTCATGCAGCCTCAAGAGAAGTGAAGAAAAAGCTTTCTGTGTTCTGCACTGCTTAGAAGTGTGCTTTGGATTTCAGGAAATGGAAATTGTCTCTTGGAAATTGTTCTTAGTATGGCTGTAGAAACAGGCCTTTGGGTATGCATGTTATAAATTATTAAAAAAGCTGTTCTTTAAACAATTTTCATGTATACAGTCTGTTTGTGTCTTGATACAGACACAAGCAACATCATCCAAAGTACTAACTTACTACTCGGGTCAAGAGAAGTAAAAATATTTTACAAGATACTGAGAAAGAGTATGTGACCTCTGTTTAAACACCAATCATGTCATGCTGAAGGGGTAAAGACAAAGTCCCACAGGAAACTAATTTCTGCGGGTTCATCTGCCTGCATTAGCTTCTGTGCACAGTCTGGGCTCAGTACTGTACTACCACTCCACCTAGCAAACATCTATGTTTCTGGAAAAAAATAAAATCAGTCACAGAATGAACTTGTTTATTATTTATTGTTAATACCTTTTTGTAGGACCAAAGAACCCAAGTCAAAAAGTTGAGAAAAGGCTTCACAAGTAATAAAGAGACAATTCCCTCTTCCAGGGGACAGCTAAGTAGTCCAGCTGACTGGCATGAATCCAGCAGGATGACCATCTCAGGTACATCTACAGAAAATCAGGTTATATGGCTTTCCGATGAGGCTCTGGGAGCAGTTCCGTCATGTTTTGGATGGCACAGAGGCTCACGAGGGACATACTCCAAAACAACATCAGTACTGTGACTCTAAAGGTGCTCTGTGCCAAATGATACCAAAACTGTTAAGCAGCAACACTATCCACGATACTAATTTTGTCCTGCCCTGATCAACTTTTCCCAGCTCTATGACTTGCCCTACTTTTGTCCCCATGCTCCTCCCCACTGGCAAAGCAATGCTTGCTGCACGCTGTTTCTGCTTCAGCAGCTGAGAGACAGATCATATATGCCATGGGGACATCCTAGCTAGTAGGCGGGAGAAGAGCACTACCTCTTCTCAGGGCTCTTCTGTCAAGACTCAGTTTAATAAGCCTGTTCCGAGGCTGCAGGATCACATTGAGTTTCCTTTGACAGGTGAGCTCAGCCCACCTAAGGAGTTTCCATCTTGGCTCTTTGCACACTCCCCTCTATGTCTATGTAACATAAATAAAACAGGTCAATGAACTAAATGTAACCCAGCAAGAATGAAATTACACGTTGTAACTGAGGCAATCTGACAGCCCTTTGGTACCATCACATGCCTCCCCTCCTTCTCCACACATCTGGCTGTCTACTTTATACCAACTCTGGTCTTCAGCAGGCCCTGCCTCCAGTCAGCTTGTCTCACCAGCAGAAAAATTATCCAGGATAATGGAAGGGAAAACTGTTTTGGCGGGTGAGTTGCATTGACTCTGATAAGCCGTATGGATGGCCCAGAGGAGGATGCAGGATTTTGAAGTCAGAAGAAAGGAAGGTCTTGGGGCTCAGAGATAACGTATTGAGAAATTATTCCCTTTAATTTTGCTCCAGGACATGCTCTGACTCACTCAGCTACTCATTTTTTTCCTCATTTTTCCTCCCCTTTTTCCTCATTTTTTCTTTTCAGCTACTGTGTTTTGTCTCATTTTTAGCTGCTAAACTCTTGAGGCAAGGATCATCATTATTTTGAGTTTACAGAGCCATAAGTAGAAAGAGGGACTGATCCTGCGCCAATTGGGGGGAAACTGCTGCATTATTGTAATCCATAGGTCTTCAGAATTTTTAAAAATGTTCCCCTGCAAAGACTCATAATGTCAGTAGATGGTGTTATATACACATTTTTAGGAATACTTTTGGCCGAGGTTTACCCAACCAGTAACATTTCCTTTGTGTTTGAGTGTGCTATCCCTTAAAACCTAGAAGCCACATAATTTAAGAAATATTTGGCTTTTATCAAGGAATCACTGCAGAGATCTAAAGGCTTTCCACTCCATGGCATCACGCAATATAGTACTACCTGTACTATATGACTAATCATGGAGTGATTCAGTGAATGCAGACAGCTGATGTATGAAGTTGTTCTGATATTCTGGTAGTTCTGATATTTCTTTAGCAGTTATATGTTTATTAAAAGTGTGAGCAACTATTCTTCATGTACTTTTCTCTTTTGAGAAGTCTCTCGTCTTCCCTCTCTAAACCTAATTACTCTCAATTTCCTTCAAACAACCTCATGTATTGTGCATCTGGAGCTCAAATACAACATCTTGCAGACAAACTGTGGTCACCAGGACCAGCTTTCCTGTATCTCAGTGCCAGATTGATTCCTCCTATTGTTTCATCTTTGAGATGAAAATATTTCATTCTCTTACATACCTCATTTACATTTTCTCTACTGCTGCTGACTGAAACTGTATTAAGGAACCATATCATTAAAGCTATATTGCAAGGCTTTTATGTGGCAGATCAGATAATTACATTTTTAAAAGATGAACCAGTATTTACCTTTTATTTCTGTGGAAAACTAGAGCTTTTAAGTGTAAGGTTTCCAGAAGATTAAGGCTGAAGGAGAAAAAGGCTTCAAAATCTTATTATAAAACCGGTCTAAAAAGCTCAGTTAGCAATAGAGGCTTTTTACCTGTTATAGAGATAGATCACTTTACAGCAAGAAATTACTTTCAAACAGATCATATTCCTTTAGGAACACAAAGAGGATGTGAGCTGTAAGATTAAAAGAACAGAGAGGGAAAAAATGTATAATATTCTAGAGAAGAAAGCGAAATATAGCTTAGTACAGTATGTGCCTAGTAACTTCTAGCCACTCTGAAGAACAATAATTTCCATCAGAAAAAAAACCCAAAAATTTGTTTCTCAGTGTGGAATAGACTTCTGTGAATTCCAAAGCATAATGGGGCCATATGCAGATAATCAGGATGTGTGGGTTTCTGTTCAGACTGCAGGGACCCTGAAAAGGCTCACTCTGCAGTTTTAAAAAATCCTGGCTTCCTTGTGCCAGATGCTGACTACACGTATGCATGTACGTTGTAAGGCAATCCAGCACACTTTTTCCCTTGGAAAAAAACACATTTTTAATTTTGCCTTTTAAAAATTCCTTTACAGGGCGTTATAGACACATTCTGTCTTTGTCTGCCATGAATGACTTAATGCCCATATACAGCTACACTGATGCAGAAAGTTGAACTATCTAAAGCCTCATTTTTCACCAGTGCCATGAACTAATGCCAAGAAGCTGTAAGAGGAAGAATATATCACCCAGTAAACAGAGGTAAAAATTGCTTATTCTGAGTTCTGAACCTTTTGAAGGTTTTTTTTCTTCTTTGGATTGCATACTGTTATTAACCTAATAGTCATATTTTTATAACAGATTGTAGACAATCATTGCTCTACATAAATGCTTCATTGCAAATGGGTGCACGAGGAGACTGCAACTCCCGTAGCTCCTATAGGATTGTCTAGGAAAGAGCCTATAAAGAAGCTCTCTCCTTCCCTGGCACACAGGGATGCATAGAGATGTTTATAAATAAAATCACAGACTGATCAGCATTTCCGCTGCCAACTCTGGATTTAAAGCCATTGATCTTTCCCTAAACTCCAGCTCCTTCTCCTTTATAAGCCAGCTGAAACATGAAGCACTTCAGAGAATATTCTGAGAGAATCCTTTTTTATCACTCTTCCCAATTCTTAATATTCCTGTCTTTAAAAGAAAGCCAGAATTTCTGGCCTCACTGTTGCTCCAGACTAAAGGTTTTACTCGCACAAGTACTGGCACAAAATTCTTTAAATTATTGTAACAGAATTTATTATTATAACAGAAACAGAAAAATCTTTTTGTTGACATCACAGCTGAAACCAGGGAGATTCTTTTCCCACGTTGCTTCTCCGGTTTTTAATTTTAGAGCTGCCTGGTTTAATCCCTGGGTTGTGGAGAGCAATAGGAATGCTTTGGGATATCAGCCTCACAGTAGAGTCTTAACTCTATCAATCAGTAACTGCAATGGTAGGAACATCGTGGGACACTTCTCCAAAGCAGTTTTATTACTCTTTTCACGTCAGATGTTGACAACTCTGAGATAAAAATACCAAAAGGCCATTTACAGTAGTGCTTTGATCAGGACTAGCACTGATGATTCTTGTCAGGGCTAGGGAATAGTAAAATAGATTCAGAAAAAAACTCAGTATAAATAAGGCCTTGTTGATGAAAGTGTGACCAAGAAGGATAAAAAGCAGATTTGCTAACACTGACCTCATACACATCATTCCTCAAAGGCCAGCTCTGCCCCAGCAGGGCAGCACCAGGAGGGGCAGACAAAGCAGCCCTTGTCATGTCTTGTCACTGGTACAATAATGGGTATCAGGAAGGACTGCACAATGCTGCTTATTTTGCCAGAACAGACTGAATGACACTTTCTGCCTAATTCAGTAGATACCTATTGTTGGGGACTATTAGTCATTATACTTTGTTTTTTGCTCCCTGTTATTTTATTTCATTTTCTCCTAATACTTTTTGTTTGCTTTTCAATTATTTGTTAGTATTTAGCATTTTTCCTTCCTAATCTCTCACTCTCCTTCCAGCCTGTCTCTTCCTTTCTCTTTTTTTAGACCACTCCATTCCATGCTCCGATTTCCTTTGGTCTTGCCTGAGGGCAATTGTCCGTTCTCTCCAGCTCATTGCAAAATTACACCTCTCCCCTCACTCCCAAGCTTTCAGGTCCTCTCTGTAATCTGTCCCAGCTCATTCCATTTTGTCTCTTCTTACTCTCAGTCTTACATTCAGTCTTCTGTTCTCCCAATGTGCTCCTCGCTGGCTTCTTGCTCGCTTGAATTTCATTGTTGCCCTCTTTCATGTCTGGCAGGTAGCCATATTTTTCTCAGTTCTCCCCTGAAAACCTTGGATGTCTCCTAGCACATCCTATGAATGCGAGCAGTATTAGAGCATCACCTGCAGCATGAGAGAATGTGATGACCATTGGTCTGCTTGAGGCAACATTCACAAGCTTGCCAAAAAATAACCGTGTGCCCTTTTTCTTTCTACACGTATCAGGTGAGCCTTACCTGACCAGCATCCTAAAGACTTTCTGACTAAAGGGGTCGCATTCAAAATGATCAAAGATAAGCCAAAGAAAAAAAACCAAAACCACATTATTTCTGATATATATTTACCAGAGGAAAAGCTGAGTTTGATAGATGCCATCAGCCAGCATTAAAACAACAATCAGCAGAGGCATTATTTAATGGCCAAGGACAGCTCTTCAAACATGATGATGTCTGACTCAAAACCAAAGCTGCTTCCATCTGCAGGTGAATCCGCTGTGACACTCGTTTGCAGCACAGCTGCATGGGAGCAGCCACCCTAAGACACACCCTGTGTTTCATTCACAGTCTCAAACACCTGCTTGCCCAGTAGTCCAGACAAAAAAAAAAACCTCTATGCTGCAACCAGATGTGTTCATTTCTATATAGTATCATCAGAGCCAGGGGCCTTAGGACAGACTTGAGGGGTAGTCAGAAAAAAAAAATAAATCAGGCCACGTAGACATTGGCTGGCCAAACGTATCACCCTCTTGGTTCTCTTTTCCTGACTTAACAGCTATGGAGATGCAGATGCTTGTTAATTTTAAATTGTGTTGTACAGCCGGTTGCAATAAGAGGCGCGGGCTAAGATGCGGCTGCACAGAGCACCCACTGTTAGGCTTCACTGCAGTTTTACTTCCAGCTGTCTGCTTTTGAGTGAACATCTGAGACAGCTTGACTTGACTGATGGTGCTCACTGCAAAACAGCCAAGATGTGCAGCGCGATCGTAATAGCTGCACTGAATAACTAATTCCCACAGTGTGACCGCCAGCACTTGAGCTGCAGCCCATGCTTCCAGACAGGCCAGTTCTGTCTGGTTCATCACACCGTCTCTCTGGATCTGGAGATGCTGAACGTGAAACAACCATAGAGCGCAGTTTGGATCAAGCCCATCAAAGGCCACGCTACTGCTGGCGGGGAAGTCGCACCTCCCCGTGTGTCCCTACTCCCTCTGCTCTCCCAGAGCTCCCTCAGTACAGCCCCAGGGGCAAACAGATGAGGGAGCTGACCCAATTTACCTGCCTTTCTTGCAGGATCAGTCTCCAGCTGGCTCACTTGAGCCAGCATGGTAGGAACACATAGGGATAGTATGAAGGGCAGCACCCCACTTTTCAGCAGCAGTGCAGATTTAGCTTGGCTTAAACCAATCAGGAAACCTCTTGTGGCATTACTAATGGATGGTTTCAACCTGCACTTCAGCGACGATGAGCCCACAGGTACATTACAGTTAAAGCACCCTGCTGTGAAAACCCAGTGGGCACGCCAGGAAAAATTCATGTGGCTCTTGCTATGGTGGTTTAGAGTAGCGTGGTGGTTTTCACTGTGTTTGTCACATCGGGCAAACACACTGAGCCTGTCTCAGCACAAATTCAGCTGGGATAGCTCACATCACAGCAGAGGTCTGCACAGAGCACACGTGGCTACAGATAACAAAAGGACTTGTCCATCAGCCTCTAGCCAGCACAACTTTATGATGTTGACCAGGCCAGGCTATAATCTGGAATGAAGGTTAATGGAATACCATTTGCATCTCCATTAGCACTTTACTGAGTTGCAATAGTCTTGCCGTCAAGGCAAAGATAATATGATAATACGAGAGGTTATATCTTTGTAGGCAGAAATCAGAACTGCAGTTATGTATTTGAGAGCAAACAAGCCTTGTGTTGGAATGTGAGGAACTGAAGCGTTCAGTATTTGAGACACTGACCTGTACTGCATGTGGTCAGAAAGAGAGATACTTGTAATATTCATGAGCAGGTCCAGGATCAGCTCTTCAGAAAAGACCTGAACACTGTTACAGGATCAGGTCTTCAGAGAAGAACCAAGCAGTGTTATGGATGCTTTTTGTCCCAGCTGGTCAATGCATGGTGGAGGGAAGAAAGCAAAGCACTGGTGTTTTGACTTTGTTTTTTCCTTTTCCGCACCCATGCCTTTTGACTTACGGATTTTTGCATCTGAGTGGGTGGATCTGATGATGAACAGGTGAACCAGTCTCAGTGAGAATTTTACACGTGGCCAAAGGGAATGCTGGGCCACATGGGTGGCTCTGCAAACAGGAACTGAGCAATGGGAATCAGCCTAGGAAATGCTTCCAGTCCTCCCACTGGGGTCAACTCTCCCCTTCCCAAGGTACAAAAACAAATCCAGAACATCAGCTTGGATTTGGGAAGGTCAGCTGTGTTATTGCAACTGCTGTGTTCAGATCTGTCCACAGTTATCACAGCAACTGTAACATGTAGGGCCAAATCCTGCTGATACATGTGTGGTGGGTTGACCTTGGCTAGCCACCAGCTGCCCACCAAGCCACTTTATCACTCCCCGTCCTCAGCTGGACAGGGAAGAGAAAATGTAACGAGAAGCTTGTGCGTTGAGATAAGGACAGGGGGAGATCAGTCAGCAGTTACCATCTCAAGCAAAACAGACTCGACTTGGGGAAATTCATTTAATTTACTGCCAATCAAAATCAGAGTAGGATAATAAGAAATAAACCCAAATCTTCACCTAACACCTTCCCCTCACCCCTCCTTTCTTGCCAGGATCAATTTCACTCCTGATTTCTCTACGAACTTCCCGCTGAGCGGCGCAGGGGACAGGGAATGGGGGTTGTGATCAGTTCTTCACACATTGTAGGACTCCTCACACTCTTCCCCTGCTCCAGCGTGGCGTCCCTCCCATGGGAGGCAGTTCTCCACAAACTTCTCCAGCGTGAATCCTTCCCATGGGCTGCAGTTCTTCATGAACTGCTCCAGCCTGGGTCCCTGCCACGGGGTGCCATCCTTCAGGAAGAGGCTGGTCCCACCC
>NW_010552287.1:6972-19518 GCF_000687285.1 Phaethon lepturus | reverse complement strand
CATGGGCTGCAGGTGGAGATCTGCTCCCCTGTGGACCCCCATGGGCTGCAGGGGCACAGCCGGCCTCACCATGGTCTTCATCACAGGCTGCAGGGAAATCCGCTCTGGCACCTGGAGCACCTCCTGCCCCTCGTTCTGCACTGACCTGGGTGTCTGCAGAGTTGTTTTCACATATTCTCACGCCTCTCTCTGGCTGCAAATGCTGCGTGCCGGGTTTTTTCCCCTTCTTAACTCTGTTATCCCAGAGGCGTTACCACCGTTGATGACGGGCTCGGCCTTGGCCGCTGGTATTGGCTCTGTTGGACACAGGGGAAGCTTCCAGCAGCTTCTCACAGAAGCCGCCCCTGTGCCCTCCTGCTGCCAAAACCTTGCCACGCACACCCAATACAGTGGAATAACATGGGCACCAAAAATTCTTCTATCAGGGCAGTGTTTGACTCCATGCAAAAGGCAGGGGGGACAACGTCCCGGTCATTGCTGCTGAGTCGCCAGGCCTCCCTGTCACCTCCCTGCCCCTGTGGCAGCCGCTGTACACGTTCACAAAGCAATGGATAGCAGGAGCGGAGCAGGGAGCTATGCCTCAGGACTGGTGAGGCACCCTCATCCAGGCCAAGGGAAAAAAAGGGAATAAATTCAGACCCTCCTGTGGGGCGCGTTCCTTGCATTTTGTGCACTAGGGCTGTTAAAGACGGCGTTGGCACTGAAAGTATAAAGACCTGCAGAATGGAGCTACAAAAGAAACACAGACCCTTAATAATCTTTATTTTTGAGAATTATTTCAGGGAGATTACCCACATGAGCAAGACAATCAGGAATGCACCTCCTTCCACTCAGCTCTTCCGCTAGTGCAAATCAATGTTTTTCCATTAAAGTCAATGGAGCTTTGCTGATTGCATGAAGTTAAGATCATTATGTACAATTTATTGGCTCTAGTCATTTGATAATACTGTACAATGGGAAATCTTTTACCTCTGCTTCTTTTATAAAGCACAAAGGACCCATACAGATTCAGATCATTGTATTTTGCTCTAGTCCCACGTTCTCAAAAAAATTCCTTTTGTTATTTCTCACTTGAGGGGGCAGCTATGACTAAGTGGCTGAACAAAACCTTCAGATTTACCAAACCTGCAATGCCGCTCATTTCCCACCATTTAAGGCAATGCTATTCTTGGAATTCGCACTTTGAAATCTCCCCACCCAGAGGATCAGTGCTCTAGGACAAAGGTAGGCACCAGTGTAAAGCCCAATTGCAAAGGCACCAAATAAAAGTCTTAGGCTAAATTTTGCCTTTCACATTTCATAGAAGAAGAGTTTCTTTGCTGTATTTGTTACTTTACATCTCAATATAATCACCCAACAGTAGCACTGAAGACCGAGGAGTTCCAGTAACATGTCCTGGCAATGGATTCCTCCTCCAGTCTGGGAAGACCTTTCAGCTCTGAACATCATGTAATCCCATCTCCCAGTCATACAGTCACAAAATCAGCTCTGAGCCACCAACAGCTAAGACTTTTTCTTAATCATGACTACTGTATCTTAGAATGTACATTAATTTCTGCAACATAAAACACCCCAGCGTGCTGTAGTGGTGCAATACTGTATCAAATCCTGCAAGCACAACAGAATTCAGTTACACCAAGTAGGTACCTGTGGGACAAGCTCATGGCAAAGGACAGCAAAAAGTGTCATACCGGTGATTCATTAGGTGATGCTCTTCCCTCTGCAACGGTTCTGAACCAATGCCCTAAGGTACACGGGGCTCTGACTTCCACATGAATCATAAAATGCCTTGGCTGCTCAAGATGTGATTGTGTGTGACATGCGTGATGAGCTAAAGCAAACAACAAGAGCGAGCAAGGTTCAATCAGGTTCAGGTTCTTTGTTAAATCTGGACATTTTCAGCTCAAGTCCCCTCCTAGCATTCTAGCAATTCTTCTAACCCCCTCCTCTTTGGGTCACCTGCAGTTCACATCTGGTACCGAATCTAAAACACATCAAAGCTGAAATTTATTTTAAGGATGTGCAATGTCACAGCTTAGTCTGAAGTGCTGCCAGCTATTGATTCATACTGGGCAACAAGGCCATCATGTGGGCTCCACAGTAAGGTAACAGCATGCCCCATAGTTGCAAGTTGGCTAAATGGTGCTTGTTGAATTTGTGAATGCCACCCCACAATAAAGTTTATAGCTGTTTCATTGTTTTCATATTTCCCCTTTTGTACATTTCTGAGACAGTTTTATAATTATTAACAGAATATTAGAAAGTCACTTAATTTGTTCAAATTTTTAGCATTTTTATTTTTTATGAAATGCCAAATATTTGGGGCTTTATTTATTAACAATAGAAGTGAGATACTGATCTCTTAATATTAATTTTTAGATATAGTCAGGAAAGAAAATAAGTGAACTACGCAGCTGCCAAAGCATGTACATCTGAGCTGAATAATGATCAGGATTTTATGACACATTTGGAAGGGAAACGTAATAAAAGATAAAGAGGGATATGGAAGTGGGATAAAAATACCCACTTATCATTGATAAATTATTCTAGACTTGATATATTTATTTGATAAAATGATTTCCTGTTCTTTACAGAGATAGACACTAGACCTAATCTTGCTGGAATCCTGAATGTATTTTGTATAACATTACTTAAGATGAAAATCAAGACTAACATATGAACTCTAAAGCATATAAGAAACTGACCAAAGAGGAGTTTTCTGTCAGGAGAAAGGGGAATTATTAATGGAGTTTCCTAGATTCACTTTGGGAACAATCTTATTTAATCTTCTCATTAATGACCTGGGCACAATAAATAGGAAATAAATGAGCTAATGAAATCTGCTGGCAACACAAAACTGGAAGGTACTACTGGTACAGAAGAGGACTGGAGTATCATGCAGGAAGACCATCATGACCGTGAGGACTGCAAAAACAGAAATAGGGTGGAATTTAGTAGTCTCTAATGCAAGGTGATGATCTTAGGGGCCAAAAGAAATTTCTGTAAGCATGAGGAAAGAGCAGAGGAGGAGAAAGAAGTAGATGTATCAATCACATGATATATATCAGATTTTGATGGAAGAAGGCATAGGATCCTGCGATGCAGAGACAGCAATGCATTAATATCTTCATAACATGTAGTGATAAGGCCTGGACAAACATGTTCAGGAAAGACAGATTCAAACTGGACCAGGTACCAAGAGGTGCTGCTAGGACAATTAAGGGAATGAAGAATGCTATTTTACCAGAAATATCTTAGTGTGAACAAATAAAAGAAGATAATATAACATCAGAGGATAAAAAAAGGGAAAGGAGAGGCTATTCAAAGTAAAGAACAATTCAGGTAGAAAATAAAATGCCCAAGAATATATTTAGGCTAGAATTAAAATAAGGTTTAAAAACATCAAAGCAGGATTCTGGAACATCATCTCCATTGTAGTAGTAGAAAGAAAAAAAATTAAGGTGAACTTGCTAAATTTGAGGCAAAAAAAGGGGGACAGGGGGGCTATATGGCTTGATAGCTGGCAATACCAAGTGATTGGAATGAAAGCCCCATTGGATGGCATCAGGTTCTCCCTTCCCTATCAGCTAGATTTGCATAGAAAAATGATGTGCAAACTTTCACGTGCACAACATGGAGTCCTGACCGGTACCACATCTGCTTAGTGCAGGTTTGGAGCTCTGTGATCAGACTCACAGACATTTCAGGTGCCGTGGAACATATGGCCAGAATATGGGTAGGGGAAGTCTCTGTTCCTTTGGCTGTGGCAGCCCGGCGCTTCAGCAATGCAGAAGACCAAACAATTCCCACGTGGGAAGAAGTGAACAAAATAGCTTTGACCTGCTCAGTGAATCCACTCTGCAAGCCCTGGCAACAAGGGTAGTGCTTTATTTGCAGCAGGAACTGATTTTTATACAAGTAGCTTACAGGGACACCTCTCTCACTTCCCAGACTGTGAGTGCGTGGAAATATTTCTTGGCATCTCATCATTGGAGCTTAGGCTGAAAAAAAAAACATTCACCTCTGATCACAGTGATTGAGTGATGATTTCTGCAGGAAGTAAATTAAACACACAGTGATGTTATGCCATAAAAATAAAGAAATAATTCTTCTGACAACTGAATCTGATTCTTCCAAAAAACCCACCAGGCTTATTAAAGAGAAGTACTAAACAGACCAATAACATGAGTAAGGCACATGTTAGATGTGGAGATGTTCATGTTATAATCTCTAAGAACTGAATCTATGAAGTGCGAAGTGAGCTGGATGTGATGATGTATCATAGAATCATAGAATCTTTGGGTTCGAAGGGACCTTCAAAGGTCATCTAGTCCAACCCCTCTGCAGTGAGCAGGAACATCTTCCACTAGACCAGGTTGCTCAGAGCCCTGTCCACCCTGACCTGGAAAGTTTCCAGGGATGGGGCATCTACCACCTCTCTGGGCAACCTGTGCCAGAGTTTCACCACCCTCCTCCTGAAAAATGTCTTCCTTATATCTAGTCTAAGTTTGCCGTCTGTTAGGTAAACCCTTACCCCTTGTCCTGTTGCAACAGGTCCCGCTAAAAAGTCTGTCCCCGTCTTTCTTATAAGCCCCCTTTAAGGACTGGAAGGCTGCAATAAGGTCTCCCCAGAGCCTTCTCTTCTCCAGGCTGAACAACCCCAACTCTCTCAGCCTGTCCTCAGAGGAGAGGTGTTCCATCCCTCTGATGATGTTTGTGGCCCTCGTCTGGACCATATCCAACAGGTCCATGTCTTTCCTGTGCTGAGGGCTCCAGAGCTGGATGCAGGACTCCAGGTGGGGTCTCACCAGAGCAGAGTAGAGGCGCAGAATCACCTCCCTTGACCTGCTGGCCACGCTGCTTTGGATGCAGCCCAGGATACAGTTGGCCTTCTAGGCTGTGAGCACACATTGACGGCTCATGTCCAGCTTTTCATCCACCAGTAGCCCCAAGTCCTTCTCAGCAGGGCTGCTCTCAATCCCTTCATCCTCCAGCCTGTATTGATACCACGGGTTGCCCTGACCCAGGTGCAGGACCCTGCACTTGGCCTTGTTGAACCTCATGAGGTTCATATGGACCCATTCCTTGAGCTTGTCCAGGTCCCTCTGGATGGCATCCCATCCCTCAGGAGTGTCAGCCACACAACTCGGCTTGGTGTCATCTACAAACTTGCTGAGGGTGCACTCAATCCTACTATGTCATTGATGAAGATACTAAAAGAGTACTGGTCCCAGTACAGACCCCTGAGGGACACCACTCATCACAGATCTCCATCTGGACATTGATCCATTGACCACTACCTTCTGGATGTGACCATCCAACCAATTCCTCACCAATCAACCAGTCCACTCATAAAATGCATATCTCTCCAATTTAGAGAGAAGGATGTTGTGGGGGACCATCACCACCACAATGATACCGACATGGTACCATGTCCGATTTCTAGATGTCTGTTCCCTAATCACTAACTAGTGACTTCTTCATACAAAACATTTGTAAATTTCTGGAGGCAGAAAGAACAAAGGCAAAGACCCTAACCAGTAACAAGTGTCCTTCAAGATGTAAAGTTCTTCTGCATTCAGTATGAGCGTGACATTTCTACCTTGGCAGTGTCAAAGGATGAGTCTTGACCACGAGGCCAGGCTGACACACAGGAATACCAGTGAAATCCCTAACCTGCAATCCAAAGAGACACTGAAGTTCACAGACCTGGTTAGGGCACTAACATGTGACTCAGAACCATAACTAGTCAAGAGAGAGGTGAATTCAGGTTTCTTCCATAATGAGTGGATTTTCTAGTGTTTTTTCTTATGGTTTTGTATAAAAAATGCAGGGGCCTCATCCATTTTCTAATTAATATGGCAACAAGACTGGGCTGTGCAATATTTGTGCTGAATCCAGTGCTGTCAGCGTATGCCAGTCACATGTAAAGTATCCTTACTACACTGGGCCACTGGAGAGACTCAGACAGGAGAGCACAGCTTCTGCCTTACAAATGGGCCTTGGTGTCAATGCTGTTTTCTGAACTTAAATTCACAAAAATGAGGTGTGCTTCTGTGCATATACAGAACACAAGGGTACAGCACATGGGTGCTGATCCAAAAAGGTCATAATAGATATAAATGGCCACATAATAAAACAGCAGCATTTATCATTGCACTTTATCCATTTAAAAAGTAAGTTGTATTAGGTTAAATTAATCATGCGTAATTAAAATAACCTTTCGATTAAAAGAATCATGGCTACATTTCATGTATATATTGAGACTCATCACATTTCAGTCTGGACTGTATCATCCTTGTTGTCTAAAGCTGCAAATCTGTGATAATGCTCTGAAATATGCATAACGCTGGTAAAATATTTGTCTTCATCTACTGTACACCCAGAGCATTCCCCTGCTGCCATTAACATCACACCATACTGTTTGAATGATTCCCGACACTAATGAACTGGTAATAAGCATTTCTAACTTCCATTGGTTTTAATAGAGCTATCCCTGATTATGCCTGGATTACATCAATCCTGACAAAAAAAACCCAACTTCATATATATTTAGCACATGCGTGCACCGGTTGAATTCCAAATACGCATCAGGTGAGGTATTTTGCCTATTATTCTTGTTTTCTACCTAGCCTGTAGTAAACTCACAATTTACTTTTCCACTCAAAACACCACTAGATACAATTCACCTAGAATGCTACCAGAAAGCTGAAGTCAAGCAAACAAAGTTTGTCTCGCTAACTAAATGAACAAAGCAAAGCACAAACTCTCTGGAAGCGCTGGTCCTTGGGTATTCAAAGGTCCATGATCTGCTGTACGTGCAGCATGCTTGCCTACACCCGTAGGAATACTATGGCATGGCAGGACTCCCAGTCTCTGAAAAGCTTGTAGTCAGAACTTCAGAATTTGAGGAATTCAAGTTAATTCATATCACGGATCTTCATGGGGGAAGGGTGGCCAGAACACTGTTAAAAGGAGCAAAGAGAGGAAGCAAGAGCTGGAATCAGGCATGCACGTCTGATGTAGTGTAACTCCAAGTTTCACCTTAAGTTAAACATTAAAATGCCTTTACATGTCTTGTGCGGCATTATCAGGAGCTGAGATTTGATGGACCGAATTTCACCACTGCTGTATATACGTACAGGAGTCAGAGTACTGAAGAATATGCCGTTTAAAGTACGTACATGACAAGAAGCTGAGATGCAAGTGATTACCGGGCTTTCCAGATTTTTGCCTGAGATTTGCCAGCAGAGACACGTATGACTATGTCAGAATCATTCGCTACCTACCAGAGACCCAGACACCCGATGCTTCTGATCTGTGTTAAATAAATTGTGCGTGTACGTATCTGCTGTGTAATATATGGACAGAGAACGTCCAATTCTTCTCGTAAGAGCTGGACTTCGTGTACAAGATGTATGCAGTACAATAGCCCGGCGGCGTCTGGAAACGCACAGAGCAACACGCGGGAGCGCGGCGGCCGTCATGAGCACAAAGTAAGTTCAGCTCCTCCACAGACACCCTGCACACCATTTACTGAACTACCAAGACCCAGGCCGTTCTCAGAAACATCTCAAACATTTCAGGCATTGTGCCTTCCTAAACAAGCAAAAAAATAACCCTTCCAAAATAAGTGAGAAGTGTAGATTCTTAAATTCAGTGCCTGGTCAGGCAGATACAAGCACCAGCAGAAAGGAGGGGAAGCATTCAGCCCAGCTTCTGCAGGAACTCCCCTCTCATCCCACACGTGTCAGTAGATCGCCTTCGCTATGCTGTCGAACAGCACCCTCAGATGGCCCTATTTCATATATCTCTTCATCAGACTTTTTTTCTTTTTAAGATCAGGAAAAGGAAATAAATCCTCATGGCAGTGCTGTCAGTTTCTAGTGCTTGTGACTGCTGAGAAAAGCCCAAGGAGATAAAAAAGTGTAATACAAGGTTTCAGAAAAAGCAGCAGATGAAAACTCTTAAAAGTTATTATATTAATATAAACTTCTGATTATACAAAAGGCTACTTCATGATTTATTGAATCTTTTAAACACGTAAGGTTGTAATATGGTCTTTAATCCTTGCAGCAGTTTTCTATACGTTTTATAATACTGAGATTTTCTTGATCTTACTATGAAGCAGTGCATTTGACTATGAACCAATGAGCTGTGCAATTAACTTCCAGGTTTCTGTGTTGATATACAGTTTATTTCACACTATTTCTACAGCTTCAGTTTTCAGTATGCCATAAATTCAGGCATCCATGGCATCTCCCCACACTCTAAGTACTTACCATTCTTGTGGAAGTCAACAGCTGAAACCAGATGCTTTAATGATTGCAAAAAAGGACAGTTCAGGCTTCTGGCACTGAGGAAAGCATAAAATAACCCAATACGGCAATTCCCCATCTAAATGGTGGAGTCTGGATTTCAGAGTTAAATCCTGTGGACAGAATGGAACTGTTCAAACATCTCCAGAGCTTATTTCAAACTGTTTACTCCTGTGGTAAACTGTAGCCAAGTTTACTCTTTGAACAATTTCTTCATAAGGTTACATTTTTTTAACAAGAGAAACTTGTGATGCTAATAACATATCCAAGGCCATCCTATTTTGTAGAGCTATTTCACTTATTTGCGAGACTTCTTCCTGTGAGGCCATAATTGCATCCAGAGTTTTATTTTCTATGCTCTCTAATTCAGCTGAAATGTTTACGAATGCTTTCTCCAATTCACAACTCCCAACCAGGGGATAAACCATCTAACAAAGGAATTAAACCCTGTTGGTCCTTCTGTCAATGGATTGCTTCTTTTATGTATTTTCATATAAGACCTGACCCAAAAATTCTTATCTAGCTGATTCATTACAGTGATGTTAGGAACCGAAAGGTTGAGTTTTCTTCTTGTTTGCTCTGTGTTTATGATAAAGACTAAAGCACACTGCTAATATGAGAGAACGGGACTAGAGGAGAATCGGAGCTAGCAGGGAGCGAAAAGAGTGGTGGCAAGAGGAGGTGAAACTGAGGTAACGGGGAGAAAGGGGAGGATTAGAGGGAGCAGGTGAGCAATTTCTGCCAGAGGTGGGGAAAATGCTTTGGAGGGGAAGGGACACAGAGGGAATGGTTCAACTTTGTCATTTTCCTCTTCAAGGAAGCAAAGACACAGCGGGACACCTAAACCTGTTCAAAGGCAACAAAATGTTACTGCCCGTGAAAATGACAAATCCTGATCTGAGAATATTTTTTATTGCTTTTGCTTACAGCATGACCTGTAACTTCACTACCATTAAATGCATTTAATGTGAGTGATAACAGAGACTAGGTCACCATAACACCCTTCCCATGCACTCTTTCATACTGTGCCCCACAGATGGAAAAGCAAGCCTGATAACTTTATGCAATTCCCCAAAATAGATTAAGTGAACCAGTTGCTTCTATAACATTCACTTTAATTTTCAGCCCCATAAGAGACATTGAAGAACTACATTTCCATGAGTTATGAATCATCTTTCTAAAAAAAAAAAACCAAACGTATGTGAAAACATTGAAACATTCATCACAGGTATAAATATTCTATTCTGATTTATCTGGAGAGCTCCAAGTTTATAACAATGGAAAATTATCTCAGACTAGAATATTCATCTCTCAAATGCTGGTGCAAGGTTGATGAGATGGTCTATGACTACTTCAGGATTAAGCACTGCAGTAATAATCTCATTCCCACTGCGGGCTCCTAAATACTCTCAGCAAACCCATTCCTCCCTTTTCCTTAACTGTGATCCCACCCCTGTAGAAAGAAATAGCTCCATAAAACCGGGCAAAGCAAACAGTTGACTCTTTCCTACAGTTACTGTTTATTTTATACACATAATACCCCCTTCCTCTGATAACAATTTAAACCAGTCCACATTAGACTGAAACACGAGGCAGTGTGGGGAAAGTGAGAACACCAAAACCAAGTAACTAACGAAACAGGAAGAACAGAACTTCATGGGCAACTTATGGCATAAAAAAAAATTGTTAGCAGAGAAAAATATAAGCTTTAAAATGTTACTAACTTTCCCCCCTGAATATGTCCTTTGGTAATTAAAAGTTTTCATCTCGTAGCTCAAAAACACGTGCATGTTCATGTTAATACTGTAAAACATGACTTACAAAAATCCTATATTCTTGTCCGTTAACCACTGGATCTGATCCAAACACTATTTTAAAAAGAAACTGAGAGAATCTGTATTTGCACACAAGATGCTGATGCAAAAAGAAATAACCCTTCTCATCTTCCCAGAGGTTGCTAGTTCAGCGGAAAGACTGGTTCATTAGCACCATTTCTAAACAAACAAACAAACAAAACAAAAAAAAAAGAAGAGGTAAAAGCAGGAAATTCCAGGTTGCTGAAATATCTAGACAAATAATACTTAAAGCACAAATGTGAAAATATATTATTCCATTTCCTGGATATTGATTAGTAAGCCTTTGGAAAAATCTTATCCTCACTATTTTCCAGAGAAAACAGCTGTTAAATTAAAGTAATATTCTGAATTACTGTCAGTGTTAAATGTATTTTTATGTATTTTTATTACTTTGTGCACATAAACACAGAGCCACGTGGTTCTTGAATCTGGTGTGCACAAAGCTATTACTGGAAATATCTCAACTTTGTATTTCACTATTAGAGCAACAGCCGTCCTCGCGTTCCTGAGGATGTCTCACGCTATCAGTCACTCTGACTCCTGAAGTAGGGTAGCGCAGCAATGTACAGTTCCTGAAAGAGAAATTCTAGAGTAGGCATAGCCTCGTGACGTTAGAGAGATGCGCCAGACACCCGGGCTCTCACCGCAGCTCTTTTCTGGAGTCTACCAAGACGGCCGCACAACTGAAGTTCGACAAGATCACATTTTGTACCTGCTACAACTGCCACAATAGCTGAAAACAATTATGATGCCTGCATGTAATTCCAGTGCTGTGCTGTGGCCTTATGCTGCACAGCGCTGCGAGAGGCAATCTTTTCTCCCTTCTGATAATAAAGGAAAAAATAAAATTCATAGCTGAGATGGTTGACTGTATTACCATAAGATAAAGCTGTAACTGCAGTCTATCCACCCTATTCAGAATGAAAAAGGAGGTGAAATGCTTTAAACATTGATGCCACAGTAACCTCAGTATATCCCAGGACAGGAAATTTATCCAGCTATGCAAGAAAGCAAAGCAAACTGCTCTATGTGAATGTTCCAACATTTCTTCAAACCTATCACGAAGGTCTATGGCAGCTGTTCAGTCAGGAGCCCACTGGAAGACCACTGGACTTCTCAGGGAGTTGTCATCCTCCTTGCAAAACTAAGACCAGGCTACAGAAACACAATAGATTTAAATTATTACTAATTTTGATGATGATGATGACTTTTAAATGTTGTTTATGCTGTGTTGTGAGCGTTATATTGGCAATGCTGAACTCCAGGCAGTTAAAATTTAATGGAGTTGAAGTGACTAAATTAAAATAATAATGAGACCAAAGCAACTACCAGAATTATTGGAAGGTTATATATCTAAATATAACTTGTCCTGAAGATACTGCCAACCATTGCACCCGTCAAAGTAAATCTATAAAACCAGCTAGAATCAACGCCAGGTGTTTTTGTCAGAACAGGTAAAAAAAATAAAAATTTAAACAGTGGCTATCGCTGTGACCTCGATAGCTGTTTCACTCAGCCTTACCGGTGAACAAGGCGTTCAGCCAGCTTGTAAAGTCTTTATCTGAGAAAAATTAAGACATTCTTTTCTATTTCCACAAATTTTCTGGGCTGGGTTGTTGCACACAAGCCTGAATGGGCTGACGTTCTCATCAGAATAACCCAACGGTCAGAGATGGCACGCAGGGCCAAACACGTTCAGTGGCCACGTAGGCTAATGCCGTGCATTTGTTTCCTACGGGCATTCTACAAGATGCCTTTCTACTTTAGTCACGCAGAATAAATATTGTTTAGGAATTCTGGTTACTTGGAAGGAGAGTTCTGGGAACCGATTTTGAAGCACGGATGCAGAGAAATAATGCAGCACTACAAAGGGAATTCACCAACGCAGAATAAAAACCTTCAGGTGACAGATTCTGCATCAGCATAGTCGACAAAAGATCTAAAATTATGCTACTGCTTCTTCAAAGAATTTATGCAGGCAATGAATTCTGTGGACCGGGAAGTGTTTCATCTCTAAGTCATGCTTAAATAACAGGGCTAAGACTCTAAACTACGACCATAAATTACATTTGTCTCTTGCAGTCACCTAATTAAGAACTACACCAGATCACCTTCACCCTCAACGTAATAATTATTGTGAAAAATACACATTTTTAAAGGGTGGTTCAAATGCAGCTTAGGCGCACCACCTGTATGGTATCACTAACCAAAAGCCCCATTACAGCATGGCTTCATATTTATAGGAGTAAAACAAATTTCGCCGATTCAGAGCTGTGTGTTCACATTTCATTGCTTAAAAGCACCCAGACAGTTGAAGACTGTGGAATCAGTATGTTCAGGCAGAGCAAAAGATAAGCTAAGCTCAGTCTTTA
>NW_010552287.1:0-6941 GCF_000687285.1 Phaethon lepturus | reverse complement strand
CTGCTGAAACTAAAAGGAAACAAATCCTGTGCTGTAACCCTCATTTTCCCCTCTCGGATGTACAGGTCTCTACGAAAAGCTGCTGCTTCTAAACCTTCCTCTGCTTCTCTGAACCTTGTTTGCTTACATGGACATTCAATTTTCTGTTGAAACAGCTAAAATGGAAGAAAAGCTTAGTTCTCACGTTAGCCTTAATAGAAGGTCAGAGATGAAAGCAGCGCTGCCACTAAGAGGAGGCAGACACAAATAAGGCTCTCTGAACCAGTTCGCAAAATCACATATCTTTTTTTGTTTGTTTGTTTCAAGCCAATGCGTTCCCTGCAGCCGTGCTCACCGGCGAGTGACTGATGCTGTTAACTTTCTGCATAATAGAAAAGCTTTTGAGGAGCATAATAGTACAGCGTTTAGTTTTTCTAAATCAAATCCCTACAATCACCAACAAGAGAGGGGGGTGAGAAATAGATACTAAAAGGTACAAGCGGAGATTGTCCGGAAAGCTTTACAGAAGATGGTGGGCAGATGGCAGGGATTTGCAGTGACACAGCTGTTTTTAAAAATAAAGAGGTGGAAGAGGAGAGGGCATGATTACAGCTACACACACATTCCTAAGCCTGTTCACACAAGGATAAAAATTAAGCTAACAGTGGGAAATTGAAGTCAGTATATTTATCATCTGAATTGACATTTAGAAACTTTTTAAAAACAGCAGCAGCACCTTCAAGTTTCTTTTCCAATCATTAGCTAAGTAACTACAAAGTAAAGTGGACAACAGAACCATTAACCTACAATGAGATATGAAAAAGACAATGTCAAAATTACTTTCAGTGCCTCCAAATAGCACACATTTTTGCTGTAAGCCTTGCTATATAAAAAAAAATTCCTATCAAATAAATAAACATAAATTATTATATAAACATAAATTATTATATAAAATTCCTGTTTGAATTTCCTAGGAAGAGCTTTAATTTTTCACTTTTGGGCTTTTTTCAGATATTATTAGTAGACGATACAGATAAGCAATGCAAGGCATAGCAAGATGTGTAGGGGTTGTTGTAGATTCAAACAGCACAGGGGGTGAAGCAGGGAAATGCCCAAATTCAACAAGGTACCAAGCACTAGATATTAATGCAGTAAGAATAGAACATTTTTTTAACTAAGCAGTAATTTGTATAAAGATATTTAATTTCATAGAGACCTTTTACTCATTCTTAACACGTATCCTCATATTTGTCCCCTACAGCCACATAGAGAGCTTGTTACATAAACACTAAAAAAGATTGTTCATCTACAGCGTAGAAGCCTGTCTTCTCCAGAGAATCCAATGAAGCTGTTTCTGATGGCTTTTTTTCCAAAATTAACTCTTTTCCAGTTAAGCAACTCCTAGATCCAAGAAATTTGACAGTAACAGGAAAGATATCACTGTTACCAAAATGATGATCTTCTGATCATTCTTCATGGAGCCACCTTTATTCACACTGCATCAGATCACTTTCTTCCGAGTATTAAAAATGACTTGCCAGTATAAACGTACTTTTTGCTACCTTTTAAAAAAACAATAAATCTAATTTTCTAAACATATGAGCTAGCACCCAACACAAGAAAAAGGTTATCCAGCAGCAACTCACTAAAAACTTCTTTACACCTATCCCCAGAGCCACCGGTGCTGGCTTTTGCTACAGCCGGGTATTGAACTGAATGGGCTGTAGGTGAAACCCATTACAAAAACGCAGATATTCCACATATTTACTCCACGAGCCCTCCTTTCAGTGCCTGGGCTACTCCAAAGACAACAGCAAAGTGATTAGGGCAGGTGCTGCCTAGCACACAAACGTACTCAACATCTGAAGACATTTAAATTAATTTTATTTATACCAGGTTTTCAAAATCAGAAATATTTCAAAGAAATTCCATACTTATAGACAGGTGCTACATTGATGATCTCTCATCCACCGTTAGTGCTGTGTCTTCACTCTACAATTGTTAACTTGCAACCACAAACTAAGGGGAACTTACAGAAGCTTATAAAAAATAGGCAGACATGAAAGTTTGGTTTATACTGGAATTGGCATACGAGAGTAAAGCTTATTATCAAATGGTGGCAATTGCTGTATTCTACCACTCGTTCTGAGGGAATGGTACAGCAGAAAAACTCTTCCACTTAGAGAAACACTTTGGGTTTTAACTGAACATAAAATGAATTTCAAGATCTGACTAGGAGTGATTCTTACACTCAATGGACTTTTTATACTCAAGTCCATATAAATTTAAGCTTTGCATTTCTAAAATCACCACAAGCATAAACCTCACCTACTCACACTAGTCTTGGACTGATTTCCCTTTTCAGAGAATTCAAACCTGTATGTCTATACCTCTTCTAGGATTTACCAAATCAAACAAAACAACTGCTGGTTTTTAAGTCTTTTTTTAGAAGAAAAATGCCATTTCTGCACAAGCTACTCTCATGAAAATTTTATTTAACATTTCTTTATCAATAAAATAACTGAAGCCAAGATACCCAAAAGTCACGTCTACACGGAGATACACAGAAGATATTCAACTTGAGAGGATTTTCCTCCACTTCTCGATCACAATGAGGCCCTCACCATTTTGCATAATGACAGAAAACAACAGCTGACAAACCATTTTGGAACAGATGCCAGCTGTCTCTCATTTGTTTTAGAATTCAAACAGTAACAGTTCTGTAGCACTTTATTGGGGGTTTTTTTGTTTGTTTGTTTGTTTTAAAGCAAGCCATCTAAATTGGACCTCACATCAGTCAGTCATTTCAAAAACAAACTGAAGGCAGGATGATCCTTTTGGATCCAAAACTTGTTTCGGGAGGAATCTTACATAAATACAGTTTGTGCTTCAATTTTGTATCTACTTGGACTGAGTGAATATACAATATACACTTAAGCTACGTTTGTTTGTTTGCTTTTAAAAAAAAGTAACCTTTAATATTCAACTTAGAAGCCACAGACATCTTTCCAGACTGTTTGCAGCAGCAACAAACAATAAATTTAAACACAGTACTGCTTAAAAAAGTTTACTGTCAAAAATGAAATCCAAACGGTTTATTAAAATTTAACATTTTCATTTTGGCTTTTTCCAAAGAAACCATTTATATCTTGTGAAAATTATTTAAGAGTATTTAATTATACTGTACTGAATTCAAACATAAAGCACAAAGTAGATCTTTACATTAAACTGGGTTTTGCACACAATGTGAATAATCAGAAATAAAGAGACTATTTTGAGGAGAAAAAAAAAATTTATCTAGACAACATGCATACCATCAGTTACTTCTCAACCTTAAAAGGTACCTGAAAGGAGAGTTTTGTAGAACAAAACAAAGACTCATTAATACACTTAGTAAGTCAGTGGTCATCATGCCTTTTTAATTCTAGTAAAGTTTAGTCTACATAGAACAGCTAACACAATGAGGTGTGCAAGTCATAGGGATAGCCAGAAGCCTGAAACAAAGTCTTAAAGTTCTACAGGACAAGAAAGCCTAAACACAGTACCACTAGGTTATTTAAACTATGAAAAAAAAAAAAAAGGAAAAAAAAGATTTTTTACGATTATCCACTTCCTTGTTGAGAAAGGGTTATGGACTGAACATAAAGGGCCCAAGCTGAAAAGCTCCACAGTTCTACTCTAACAACTTTTTAAAATAAGGTAATGATAATGAGCATTCCTTCTAGCAGCATGTACAGTTCAGCTGCGAGTGGCTGCCTAACAGCGCTCCTTTATGCATACCAGGAGAATCATGTCCAGTTTTGCCATTTGTGGATAACGATGACAAGATACAAAAGCATGTGTTTGCCATAAATAGCTCTGGCTAACGGAGGATTGCTCACACAGAGCAGATCAAATTCTCTATAAGGACAGCATTATCTGGCTCCCAGCCAAAACACGTCCCCGACACAAGCCTTAGTAGTGGCAAACACTTTTCCAGTTCTATTTACATAGAAGCTAACAAAGTAGAACGGTTCATTTAGGCTATTTCTTGTACCAAGTCCATCTTAACTGCAACACTCGAGAAGCAAAAATTATTTACCAGATTCATATTTGCATATCATATAACTGTCACTACACATCATCCTACCAACAAAAAAAAAAAAAAAAAAAAAGACAGCGAGCTGTAAGATTTCGTGCAAGGTTTTACTCTGACACGTAGAACTTTAAGAACATTCAGGTACGAAACACACTGCGTGGTTAATTCGTGTTTTTTACGTTTCTGACACAAGTATGTCATGGAACTAATGGTCTCTAGTAGTGGTAGCTTCTTTAACGGTAAACTAGGATCAGGTCCTTTATCGAATGATCAGAACAGAGCCACAAAGTATTGTAAAGGAGTGCCTAAATCATGATTAGGAATGAAAAACTTGCATTATTTAAGATGAGATTAATGATCTTTTGTCTTTACAATACTTTCCACAGAAGTTATTTGAAATATGCTTAAATTAAACATACTTAAAAACTGTATTTTCCAATGAAAACAAGGCAACATTCTGTAATATGCCACAAGTTTTATTGCAACGTGGCCAGTTTTTGATCTCAAAGAACAATGTTCCATTTAAGGCTCTTTTTAATACAGAAATTGCCACCATGACTGATGTTTTACAAAACTTTAGTGTTTCAAGACTCACATGGTAAACAGATAACTTCTACTCCTGTTCAGTAGTGTACATTCAATGGAAAACAAAAGGCATCGTAACAGCTACTTCGTTTATAAAGATATGCATGTAACAGGAATGAAACTGAGGTACTACAATAATTTGATGACACAGTTACAGCAACTTAATTGGCATTCCTTTGAGGGGGGGCGCAGGTCAAACATATTACAAAAAAGTGCTTTAAATGCATAGTGTTGTGTGCTGCCATGTCACAAAAATAGGCTTGTCAAGGCAGGTGAGGTGTATGAATGCACAAGAGCCTCATGGAACTGCAATCAAGTGCAACTGTAAGTAATACTGTATAGAGTCTACCATCCGACCAGTGGACAATACTTTCAAGGCATTCAATTAGCTTACCCTTTGCTGTCTGCTAGACTATTCACATTAACTATCACATTCATTGTACATGTTGCAAGGAACGCCTGCAACGTCAGTTTTGGCTAAGAGTATGACGTGAAAGCATTCCTTGGATCCTACGTAAAACTACCAGGATTAAACAGTCTAATGGCAATCACTGGTAGACTGCTTAACAATGACATCTCCTTCAGGGGCATTAGGGAAAGGACTTATTTTTTTGAGAAGGAAAGGGGACAGGGAGACTAATACTATTCCAATTGAACGAGCTGCAGAAATGGAAGCTCCTTAGATCCAGATGGCACTTGTCTGTCTTTTTATAAGGGTTTTCCTTCAAGTGAAACTACCACGTTGCCTCCCAATTTCTCTCCAAGTGTTGAACGGTCCTTAATATCATCCAAACCATTTACTTGCCACTCATGTTTAATACCTGAAAGACAGACGGACAACAGTGTACTTGTGAGAACCTCAATATCTAAACAGCATTATAATTAATGTGCAAAACATTTTTAGGTCTGTACCTGTAAATTTCTTTTTAATGGCATCTTTAGAGCTTGCGTAGATCATCTTGCTTTTTAAAGGTGCACTTTCAGGAGCCCTTTAAAGGAAAGAGGAAAACCACAACAAAACAGTTATTCAGTCATCCAGTGTTAACTCCAGAATATTCAATTTTAGTAGCAAGCTTTTCTTTTACACACCAGAATATAAATACCAGGTCTTCTTTCTTAGATTCCTTTGTCTCATATGTGGCATCATACAAAGCGTATCGGCAATCATTCAAAGGTAGCAACTTCACAAAGGCTGTATAAGGGTCCTCCACAGTATCTCCAATGTCACCAACCAGTATCTGCTTTGACTCCTCTACAATTATTTGTTTTTTGTCATCACTTAAGCAGAAGAGAACGGCTTTCTTTCTTTTTTTAATCTCCTCTGGGGTTGAAGATTTCCTTACTTTCATGTCATTAAACACCTTTATGACTTCATCATTCACTGTTACTCCAGAAGCCTGTAAAATGAGATCAAAGGAATAATTTAAACAGTAAAAATCAACATTTGCCAGAAAAGATGATAGCCCACAGTGCTAGATAAAGAAGTCTGCCTGCCCCCCTAACAATAAAAATACTATACTCAACCTGAATACACTAGGAATTTGGTAATCTTTGCAGGACTGGAGCAGAAGATATAAAGGAGGTGTAAATTCTGTACTCTCCTGTTGCAGATCTCAGCATCTTCAGCTGTGATTCTGGATAGCAGCTTTATACAACTAGGCACACAACTATACTACTCAAGCAGTTTTCCATTACCTTATCATACATTTTGCTTATTTGGGGTGAGGAGGAGAGCGGGACGGGAGGAACTGAACATAGGAAAGCAGTTTGTAGTTTTGGGCTGGGATGAGGGGGTGGGTTTTTTGTTCTTTTTTTGTTTGTTTGTTTAAAGCACTACAGCAGCAGCTCACATCCAGCACTGTCATGACTCTCATTTTGTTGGGTGATGTAAGGCTCTACAAGCAGCAGAAATGTTTTCTGCATTGTGTCAGCTTCAATGCCGCACTTGAAAAATTCCTTAATTTTACTTCGTACTGCTGCACAAGTATTATCTGCCTGCTCTTCCTTCACACATAAATACCAGTTACAATGTGTACAGCTCCCCAGTAAGCCGTTCAAAACCCAAGCCTAAAAACCAGCAAGAAAACAAAACACTGACAGGGAAAACGGGGAGCTCACGGCAGAAAGAAAATAATTTAGCGAACCCCACTGCGAGCGAGGGAGCTAAACCCACCCGCAGCGCCCTTGCTCTGGCTCCAACAATCGCCTCTGAAGAGGCGGGCGCTGCCAGAGCCGGCTGCTGGGGGAAGGCAGGTGCACGGCTCGCTGGAGCCGGCGGCTTTGTCCCTGAGGGAGCCCG